>NC_041382.1:587070092-587163092 GCF_002162155.2 Triticum dicoccoides | reverse complement strand
GCGTGGCGTCCTGCTGCGTTTCATCAAACACCAGGACCCGTGCGGAGCGATGCTTGACCTCGTGAGGAACGACTGCTTCGCCTCCGTAGACAAGGAAGAATGGGGTCTCGCCCGTAGGCTTCGTGGCGGTGGTGTGGATGGACCATAGCACAGACTGGAGCTCGTTGTGCCAGCCCCTGCCGCGGGCCTCGAGCTTCTTCTTAAAGGTCCTGGTCTTGAGTTGGCGCGTTCAGCCTGGCCATTGCTCCTGGGGTGCGCCACCGAAGCGTAGCAGATCTGCGTTAGGTTAGCACAGTATGTTTTGAAGAGGTTACTGGTGAACTGCGAGCCGTTGTCGGTGATGATACGGTTGGGGACCCCGAAACAGCTCACAAGGCCCTTGATGAATTTAACCGCGGAACCGGCTGGGATGGTGCGGACGGCTTCCACTTCCGCCCACTTGTTGAACTTGTCAATGGCAATGTAGAGGTAGCGGTATCCTCCTGGTGCTCGTGGGAATGGGCCCAAGATATCCAGCCCCCAGACAGCGAACGGCCACATGAGCGGTATAGTCTGGAGGCCCTGAGCGGGCTGATGGATTTGCTTGGCGTGGAACTAGCAAGCTTCGCAGGACCTCACCAGCTCAGCTGCGTCGTTGAGCGCGTGGGCCAGTAGAATCCACTACGGAACACCTTGCCGACAAGAGTCCGTGACGACGAGTGATGCCCGCGGTCCCCATCGTGTATGTCAACCAGCAACTCCTTCCCCTAGTCCCTGGAAATGCAATGCAACAAAACATCATTTGGTCACTTCCTGTACAACTCACCGTCCTGGATGCAGTACGCCGTGGCTTGCCGGGCTACGCGCTCTGTGTCCTCCTCCTTCTCCGGTAGCGCCCCTTGCATCAGATATTCCTTGAATTCCTTGGTCCAACATCCCTCTTGAGGCTCGAGCGCCAAGAGCAAGCGAGCCCGTGAGGTTGGGCCACAAGCTGGGGCTCCAGTGGCTGGCGGTTGTGGGAGCTCCTCCCGAGGCCGTGTCGTGCTTGAAAGCGGTGGCGTCGCTGACGGCTTGAAGAGCCACTCCTCGAAGGCGCCAGACTCTTGGGGCTGCCGCTTGGATGCCCTCTTGGCGATGTCGTCGGCTTCCTTGTTGGTGCCACGAGGCACATGCTGCACCACCATGCCTAGGAACTGCTTTTCCATCTTACGTACTTCCGCGAGGTACGCCTACATGTGCTCGTCCTTTGGCTCGTACACTTTGTTGGAGAAGTTGACGAGGAGCTGTGAGTCGCCCTAACTATGAGGCGCTTCACCCCTAGAGCTGCCACGGCCTTCAGGCCAGCTATGAGGCCTTCGTATTCCGCGATGTTGTTGGAGACCTTCTTGCCCTGCTGAAAGCAGAGCTACACAGTGTAATAGAGCTTATCCTGCGTGGGTGAGATAAGCACTACTCCAGCCCCCACGCCCTGGTGCGCGAAGGCACCGTTGAAATACATGACCCATCCATCTGGCGCCTCACTTCCTAGCGAGGTGGACCGGTCCTCGCCTACTTCCAGTGTCGGGGAATCCGTCCATTCCACCGCAAAGTCAATGAGTGCAGCTCCCTTGATGACCCTGGTGGTGCTGAACTCCAACTGGAATGCCTGTAGCCCGATGTTCCACTCGGCGACCCTTCCAACAGAGTTGGGGCTCCTGAGCACCCTCTCCAATGGGTAGGCCGAGACGACCTTGATGGGGTGGCCCTGGAAGTAGTGTTGTAGCTTGCGCGAGGCCACCAGGAGCGCGAGCAGGAGCTTCTGAGGCATGGGATAATGTGCCCTTGCGTCCCGTAGCACCATGCTGACGAAGTACACCGGGTGCCCGACGAGAACCGGCGTGTTGGTGAGGCTTGCATCTTGCGCAAGCTGGGATGCCTCCTGAGGTGGTGGGACCTCTGGCGCCTGGTCGCTTGCGAGGGTCTCTACGGTGTCATCCGGCCGATCTTGGTCTTTTGTTGCTGCCGCTACGGCTCTTGCCGCGCCCTCCTGATCTTGCGTCATCTCAACTGGTGACGTAGCTTGGCGCGGCGCACTCTTGGCTTGGCGCTCCTCCCGAACCGCCACTAGCGCAGCGCTGGCGGAGTATGGGGTGGCAGCAAGATAGAGCACCAGGGGCTCAAGAGGCTGTGGCGCCACCAATACCGATGGGCTGGTCAGGTATCTCTTGAGGTCTTGGAAGGCCCGGTCGGCCTCCAGAGTCCACTCGAATGGGCCCTTCTTCTTCATCAACTTGAAAAAGGGTAAGGCGCGCTCTCCCAGCTTGGAGATGAAGAACCCTAATGTGGTCACCTGACCAGCCAGCTTCTGCATTTCCTTGAGGGTCTGCGGCGGGCTCATGCCTTCAATGGCCTTCATCTTCTCCGGGTTCGCCTCGATCCCTCTGTGCGACATGAGGAACCCCAGCAGCTTGCCGAAAGGAACACCGAACACACATTTCTCCGGGTTAAGCCACAGGTTCACCTGGTGTAGGCTCTCGAAGGTCTCCTCCATGTTTTGGATCAAGGTTCTCGCCTCCCGAGATTTCACCACAATGTCATCGACGTAGGCCTCCGTGTTCCTCCCGAGCTGTCGCCCTAAAGCGATGTGCATCAGCCGCTGAAAGGTCGCTCCCGCGTTGCACAGACCGAAGGGCATACTGGTGTATAAGTACACCCCACATGGGGTCAGGAAGGTTGTCTTCTCTACATCTTCCACCGCCATCTTGATTTGGTGATACCATGAGAATGAAGCACAGTAGGTCGCACTCAGCGGTGGAGTCGACGATCTGGTCGATGCGCGGGAGAGGGAATGGATCCTGAGGGAACGCCTTGTTGAGGTTGGTGAAGTCGACACACATTCACTCCTTCCCGCCTTTCTTCGGCACCACGACTGGGTTCGCTAGCCATTTGGGGTACCTGACCTCACGAATGGCACCCGCCGCCTCCAACTTGCGGGTCTCTTGGATGATGAAGGCCTGCTTCTTTGTGGACTGCCGCCTTGCTCGCTGCTTCACAGGGCGCGCATTGGGGCACACCCTCAGGTGGTGCTGAATCACCTCCCACGGGACCCCCACCAGTTGATTGGGCTCCCATGCAAATATGTCCTTGTTCGCGCGCAAGAACTTCACCAACGCTTCCTCTTGGTTGGGGTTAAGGCCGGCACCTATGGTGAAGGTGGCTCCTGAAGAGCCGTCCTCGTCGACTGGCACCTGCTTTGTCTCGTCCCTTGTCTTGGGTGAACAGCTACTTCTTCTTGGTCGGCGCAGCCTCCTTGGCCTCGGGGGTACCGGTGCTGATGGGCTGCGTTGCCGCAGCGGTCCTGAAGGCAAGTTTGAGCATAGTCACGGCCTCCTTAGTGTCCCCTTTGATGGTGAGGACACCCTTGCTCCCTGGCATTTTCATGAGATTGTAAGTTGGATGAGTCGCCGCCATGAACTGCGCCAGGGCTGGGTACCCAAGGATGGCGTTGTACGGGAGGCCGATACGGGCGATGTCGAAGTCGACCAGCTCGGTGCGGTAGTTGTCGCGTGTGCCAAAGGTGACGGGAAGGAGGATCTGCCCAAGGTAGCAGGCAGTGCCACCACCAACTCCTGAGAAAGGCTTGCTGAGGCTTAGTCATTCGAGCGACACATGAAGCAGGCTGAAGGCCTCCATGGAGAGCAAGTTGAGGCCTGCGCCGCCGTCGATGAGGGTCTTGGTGACGGCCACATCGTAGATGGTGGGCGTGTAGAGCATCGGAAGCATACCCGAGCAGGTGGTGGTGATGGGGTGGTCTTCTAAGCTGAAGGTGAGGTCGGCCTCGGGCACGCCCAGCCCGGCAGAGCCCCCGAGCGCGTGGAAGCAGCACCGATCTGGCAGAGGAATGGCTTAATGTGGCGCTCTGAGGGCGGCACTTGCGAGCCGCCTAGCAGGGCCGCGACCGCATTGTGCGCCGGTCCAACGTAGCACGCAGTGAAGAGGCCGCAGAGCTCCTCCCAAGACGCCACTGTGGATCCGGGAAGGTTGAGTAGCCATGCGCGTGGCTCGCTGGCGAGGGCCATGGGAAGCCAGTTGTCCATGACCTTGTCGTTTCCCCCGTCTTCGATGACGGCCTCCTCATACGCCAGCAGGAAAGCTGACGTGTCTGCCGCGCCGTCGTAGCACGGCGGTATTTCCGGCTTGAACTTGGGCGGCCACCGCACCCGCCGCAGGGCGAGGGACAGGGCTCGGAGCCCCTGGCCCCATCGTCAACACTGGCCGTCCGAGTCGGCGGCAGGGTGCCTGCCATGCGGGCAGAGCGCGGTGTCGTCGGAGCGCAGATTGACAAAAGAGAAGCTACGGTGCACCCCTACCTGGCGTGCCAAATGTTGGATCACGGGTTCCGGCAAACCCTTGATGTTCAAACACTGGGGTGCGCGCAAAGGCTTTCTCCCTATCAATCCACGCCCTAGCTCTCTAAGATCTCGCAGATGAACCCCACGAACTCACAACACAGAAAGCCACAAGATTTATACTGGTTCGGTCCACCATTGTGGTGTAATACCCTGCTCCAGTGTGGTGGTGGTGGTGGATTGCCTCTTGGGCTGATGAAGAATAGTTACAAGGGGAAGAACAACCTCCTGAGGATGAGGTGTTCTTGTGCTTGGCGTACTTGTGATCAGGTCGATCCTCACTTGTCTCTCGTCCCCTTGTGCTCTTTTTTCCCTTCGTCTCTCGTACCTTTTTTCGTCCCCTTCACTGTGGTGGCTAGTTCTACTTATATAGGCCCTGGTCCTCTCCCCAAATATTGAGCGGGAAGGGAGCCAACAACGGCCAATTCGAAAGGGGACAGCTAGTACAAGTTATCCTGACAAAAGGTGGTCTTCGCCTGTCAAAGGCTCTGGTGGTGACGCCGTCTTGGGCTCCATGGTGACCTCCGTCCTATCGTCCTTCTGGTCTTGGTCTCGTTGCACCAATATGAAAACCTTTGCCTGATGCCTCGGTACTCCGCGCCTGTGCTTGCCCCCTTGGCACCAAAGAGGAAACAAGGACACTGCGCGTTGGCACCCGCCTAGTGCTGGCTGGTCTCGATCGTCATGGCTCACGTCACGAGGACCTCGCGAGGTTTGCCTTGCCTTGATCTCTCTGCCCCTCGCGAGCCTGCCTGGCGAGGCCGCTCCTGAGGAGTTCTTGCGTCATCCGCCTCGTGAGGCTTGGCCCCTCGCGAGAGTCTTGAATGCCTTGTCGATGAAGATGGACCATATAGACCTGCCAGCCCAACCACGCTGTGGGCCGCAGGCAGGCAAGTCTGGGGACCCCCGTTCCCAGGACGTCGACAATTTCTCTTGAGAGCTCATGATTGGGTCATGAGTATAACATTGACTTAAGTCTCCCCCAACCTAGAGCGATACTTTCTCCTTCACGAGGCCAAAAATTATATATATAATTCCGATCACGATGAACTATATGCATAGGTTAAATTTTTTGGTGGAACTCCAATTTCAAACGATTCCAATTCCATGATCCAATATCATCGCATAGCCTATACCATGCCAATGTTTTTGCATTCAAAGATAAAGGGAAAACCTTTTTCATAAGTTTATCTCTGAGTAAACCTCCAAGCTTAAACAATCCACGAATTTGTTCCACATATATCAAGTGCATATCAGGATGTTCAGTTCCATCTCCTGCATAAAGATTAGCTAGCAGTTATTCTATCATACCCGAAGGAATTTCATATTCAATATTTTTAGTAGTTTCAGTAGGTTAAGGTGTAGCTAATTCTGGTTCTGGACGAGGTGAAGATACCCCGAACAAACCCCTCAAAGGATTGTTTTCCATAGTTACAAGTGACAATAAATTTTAGCACACTATATAAATGTTTCCTTACCAATTTCCACTTACCAAAGGCGCTTCACTCCCTGGCAACAGCGCCAGAAAATAGCCTTGATGACCCACAAGTATAGGAGATCAATTGTAACTCCTTTCGATAAGTAAGAGTGTTGAACCCACCGAGGAGCAGAAGGAAATGACAAGTGGTTTTCAGCAAGGTAATGTCTGCAAATGCTGAAATTGTAAGTAGCAGAGTAGTTTGATAGCAAGATACTTTCTAACGAGCAAGTAACGATAGTAGTAACAAAAGTGCAGCAAGGTAGCCCAATCCTTTTGAGGCAAAGGACAGGCCAAAACGGTTTCTTATAATAAGAAAAACGTTCTTGAGGGTACACGGGAATTTCATCTAGTCACTTTCATCATGTTGGTTTAATTCGTGTTCGGTACTTTGATAATTTGATATGTGGGTGGACCGGAGCTTAGGTGTTGTTCTTACTTGAACAAACCCCCTACTTATGATTAACCCTCCCACAAGCATCCGCAACTATGAGAAAAGTATTAAGAATAAATTCTAACCATGGCATTAAACTTGTGGATCCAATCGGTCCCTTACGGAATAGCGCATAAACTGGGGTTTAAGCTTCTGTCACTCTCGCAACCCATCATCTAATTTCTACTCCACAATGCATTCCCTTAGGCCCAAAATATGGTGAAGTATCATGTAGTCGACGTTCACATGACACCACTAAGGGAATCACAACATACATACTATGAAAATATCAAACACATATCAAATTCACATGATTACTTGCAACATGATTTCTCCTATGACCTCAAGAACAAAGGTAACTACTCACAAATGATAAACATGCTCATGATCAAAGGAGTATTAATTATCATAATGGATCTAAACATATAATCTTCCACCAAATAAACCATATAGTAATCAACTACAAGATGTAATCAACACTACTAGTCACCCACAAGTACCAATCTATAGTTCCAGTAACAAGATTGAACACAAGAGATGAACTAGGGTTTGAGAGGAGATGGTGTTGTTGAAGATGTTGATGGAGATTGCCCTCCCCAAGATGGGAGAGTTGTTGGTGATGATGATGGCGATGATTTCCCCTCCGGAGGGCAAAAGTGCTCCTACCCAAGTTCCGCCTCGAGACGGCGGCGCTCCGTCCTGAAAGTCCTTCTCTTAATTTTTTTCTAGGTCATAATGACTTATATACCAAAAGATGGGCACCGGAGGTGGGCCGAGGAGAGCACAACCCACCAGGGCGTGCTTGGGCTCCCTGGCGTGCCCGGGTGGGTTGTGCCTGAAGGAAATATGCCCTAGAGGCAATAATAAAGTTGTTATTTATATTTCCTTATATCATGATAAATGTTTATTATTCATGCTAGAATTGTATTAACCGGAAACTTAGTACATGTGTGAATACATAGACAAACAGAATATCACTAGTATGCCTCTACTTGACTAGCTCGTTGATCAAAGATGGTTAAGTTTCCTAGCCATAGACATGAGTTGTCATTTGATTAATGGGGTCACATCATTAGAGAATGATGTGATTGACTTGACCCATTCTGTTAGCTTAGCACTTGATCGTTTAGTATGTTGTTATTGCTTTCTTCATGACTTATACATGTTCCTATGACTATGAGATTACGCAACTCCCGAACACCGGAGGAACACTTTGTCTGCTACCCAACGTCATAACGTAACTGGGTGATTATAAAGGTGCTCTACAGGTGTCTCCAATGGTACTTGTTCAGTTGGCATAGATCGAGATTAGGATTAGTCACTCCGATTGTCGGAGAGGTATCTCTGGGCCCTCTCGGTAATGCACATCACTATAAGCCTTGCAAACAATGTGACTAATGAGTTAGTTGCGGGATGATGCATTACGGAACGAGTAAAGAGACTTGTCGGTAATGAGATTGAACTAGGTATTGAGATACCGACAATCGAATCTCGGGCAAGTAACATACCGATGACAAAGGGAACAACGTATGTTGTTATGCGGTTTGACCGATAAAGATCTTTGTAGAATATGTAGGAGCCAATATGAGCATCCAGGTTCCTTTATTGGTTATTGACCGGAGACGTGTCTCGGTCATGTCTACATAGTTCTCGAACCCGCAGGGTCCACACGCTTAACATTCGGTGACAATTTGTATTATGAGTTTATGTGATTTGATTTACCGAAGGTAGTTCGGAGTCCCAGATGAGATCGGGGACATGACGAGGAGTCTCGAAATGGTCGAGACGTAAAGATCGATATATTGGACGACTATATTCGGACATCGGAAAGGTTCCGAGTGATTCAGGTATTTTTTGGAGTACGAGGGAGTTACGGAAATACAAGGAAGAAGTATAGGGCCTCATGGGCCAAGTGGTGGAAGAGAGGAGGCAGGGCGCGCGGCCCCCCTAGCCCAAACCGAATTGGACTAGGGGGCCGGCCACCCTTTCCTCCTTTCCTCCCTCTCCTTCCTTCTTCCTCTCCTCCTTCCTTTCCTCCTCCTAGTAGGAGTAGGAAAGGGGAGTCCTACTCCTACTAGGAGGAGGACTCCTCCTCCTGACGCGCCCTGCAAGGGCCGGCCGGCCTCCCCCTTGCTCCTTTATATACGGGGGCAGGGGGCACCCTAGAACACACAAGTTGATTGTTCCAAGCCGTGTGTGGTGCCTCCTCCACCATAATCCACCTCGGTCATATCGTAGCGGTGCTTAGGCGAAATGCTGCGTCGGTAGCATCATCATCACCGTCATCACGTCGTCGTGCTGACGGAACTCTCCCTCAAAGTTCTGCTGGATCGTGAGTTCGTGGGACGTCATCGAGCTGAACGTGTGCTGAACTAGGAGGTGCCGTGCGTTCGGTACGGTCAGATCGTGAAGACGTACGACTACATCAACCGTGTTGTCATAACGCTTCCGCTTTCGGTCTACGAGGGTATGTGGACAACACTCTCCCCTTTTGTTGATATGCATCACCATGATCTTGCGTGTGCGTAGGATTTTTTTTTGAAATTACTACATTCCCAACAGTGCCCACCTAGTGGGCCCCCTCTGATAGTTATTTGCTCCAATAATTCTTAAATATTCGATAAAAAAATCTCCGTGAAGTTTCATCTTGTTTGGAGTTGTACAGAATAGGTGGCCTGACGTAGCTTTTCCAGGTCCAGAATTCCAGCTGCCGGAATTCTCCCTCTTTGTGTATACCTTGCATATTATGAGAGAAAAGGCATTAGAATTACTCCAAAAAGCATTATTGTGGATAAAAACATTATAAATAACAGTAAGAAAACATGGTGCAAAATGGACGTATCATGGGGGTGAGGTTAAGACCAGGGTAGTGGGCCTTTGGGGTTGCCCAAGCTTGGCGAGCTCCTTCCCGAGCTACTGAAGACTCACCCTCCGTGATCCTAGGAGAAGCCCCTTGCAGGCTCACTGTAAGGTCAAAGAAGTTGCCTGGAAGAGCTTCATCGGGCCACAACGTCAACGGCCTCCATGTCTAGCCTTGCAAGTGCATGCAATTCAGTAATCTGCTTCAGCTTGTCGGACAAGATCACTTGTCAGATGATGTACTTGAACTGTGCCCATAGAGTCCTTGGTAGAACTGTTAGACGCGGGCAGAGCTCTCGGGGAGATCGGCAAAGGTTTGTGCGTCATGCTAAAGTTGGGTTAGCACCGCATATCCTTGAGATCCTAATAGGCATTGGAGAAGATAGGGCTTACTTGCTACAATTTCTCCACCCTAGCCAATTTCTTCTTAGGTGTTGTGTCGGTAAACATTGGACTCTTTGAGACTATTATGCACCTTCTTCACCTCTGGCCATCCCGGTCTTCTCATCCCTCAGCTAGTCATGCTTAGCCTGACTCTTTTCAATCTGTAGCTGAAGCAGGCCAGACGCATCTAGAAAGCCTTTCACACCTCTTGTTCTTACACAAGGTGGGTTGTGGTCTTCCTAGCCTCTTCCCGGGTGTCCTGAATCTGCTGATTGATAGAGTTGAGCTTGGTTTGCGTGATCTGCCTTTTGGCTACTCAGGGAGTCCTGGATTAGGGGGTCTCCGGACAGCCGGACTATATTCTTTGGCCGGACTGTTAGACTATGAAGATACAAGATTGAAGACTTCGTCTCGTGTCCGGATGGGACTCTACTTGGCGTGGAAGGCAAGCTAGGCAATACGGATATGCATATCTCCTCTTTTGTAACCGACCTTGTGTAACCCTAGCCCACTCCGGTGTCTATATAAACCGGAGGGTTTTAGTCTGTAGGACAACACACAATCATACCATAGGCTAGCTTCTAGGGTTTAGCCTCTCTGATCTCGTGGTAGATCTACTCTTGTACTACCCATATCATCAATATTAATCAAGCAGGACATAGGGTTTTACCTCCATCAAGAGGGCCCGAACCTGGGTAAAACTTCGTGTCCCCTGCCTCCTGTTACCATCCGCCTAGACGCACAGTTCGGGACCCCCTACCCGAGATCCGCCGGTTTTGACATCGACATTGGTGCTTTCATTGAGAGTCCCTCTGTGTCGTCGCTGTTAGGCTTGATGGCTCCTATGATCATCGATAGCGATGTAGTCCAGGGTGAGACTTTTTTTCCCAGACAGATTTTTGTATTCGGTGGCTTTGCACTGCAGGCCAATTCGCTTGGCCATCTGGAGCAGATTGAAATCTACGCCCCTGGCCACCAGGTCAGGTTTGGAAGCTTAAACTACACGGCCGATATCCGTGGAGACTTGATCTTCGACGGATTCGAGCCTCTGCCTTGTGCGTCACGCGGTCATGATGAGTACGATTTAGCTCTACCATCAGACAGTGTTTAGGAGATCGCACCGACAGCCGCTCCGACCCTCAATTCGGAGCCAGTTGCGCCGTCCACTGACGGGTGGATGGACCCCGCCACGGAGGCCTTACCCTCATCGGCGATCGAGCCGAACATCGACCTTACTCTGCACGAGAGCCGTGTTGACAAACTGTCGGATCTCTCTCCGGCCACAGACTCTGAACCGCCCGTTCCTAGCGAATCCGATTGGGCTCCGATCATGGAGTTTACCTCCACGGATATTTTTCAGCACTCGCCCTTTGGTGACATACTAAACTCGTTAAGGTCTCTCTCCTTGTCAGGAGGATCCAGGCCGAACTATGTCCGGCGGGATTGGGATGCGGACGACGAAGAAATTCGCGGCCCGCCCACCACCCACTTAATAGCCACTGTCGATGACTTAACCGACATGCTCGACTTTGACTCCGAAGACATCGACGGTATGGACGATGATGCGCGAGACGAAGATGAACCACTGCCCACAGGGCACTGGACAGCCACCTCATCATATGATATATACATGGTGGACACACCCAAAGAAGGCAATTGCGACGAGACAGCGGAGGATGACCCCTCCAAGAAGCAACCCAAGCGCCGACGTCAGCGGCGCCGCTCTAAGTCCCGCCAAAGCAAAAGTGGTGATACTGGCATAGGAGATAATAACACTCCGGATAGTGCCGAAGACAACAACAATCCCCTCCAGCAAGATTTAGAGCAGGAGGATGGAGGAGCCAGCCCTCCTGAGAGAGCGGCAGATGGAGAAGCGGAGGATGATAATTACATGCCCCCCTCCGAAGACGAGGCAAGCCTCGGTGATGACGAATTCGTCGTGCCAGAGGATCCCGTCGAACAAGAGTGCTTCAAGCGCCGGCTTATAGCCACGGCAAATAGCCTTAAGAAAAAGCAGCAGCAGCTTCAAGCTGATCAAGATCTGCTAGCTGACAGATGGACTGAAGTCCTTGGGGCCGAGGAATTTAAACCCGAGCGCCCCTCCAAGAGTTATCCAAAATGCAGGTTGCTACCCCGACTGGAGGAAGAAGCATATGACGTGGCTGATCGGCCACCTCGTGGCCGCGATAGAGAGGCATTCCAGCCAAAAACTCAGCCTGCACCCCGACGCCATTCAAATAAAAAGGCATGGGGAAATACGCCACACCTGCGAGACATATTGGAGGACAAAGCAAAACATGCAAGATCGATCTATGGATCACGAGGGCGCGCCACTATGCGAGACGATAAACGTCACGTCGGATATAGTAAAAGTCAATCCGGCCGGGCCGAACACAGCGGGCAAGACCCATTCGAGCTGCGTCGCGATATAGCCCAATACAGAGGCGCCGCACACCCCCTATGCTTCACAGGCGAAGTAATGGATCATCAAATCCCAGAGGGTTTCAAACCCGTAAATATTGAATCATACGACGGCACAACAGATCCCGCGGTATGGATCGAGAATTTCCTCCTCCACATCCACATGGCCCGCGGCGATGACTTACACGCCATCAAATACCTCCCACTAAAGCTCAAAGGACCAGTGCGGCTTTGGCTTAACAGCTTGCCAGCAGAGTCCATTAGCTGTTGGGAAGATCTGGAAGCCGCATTCCTCGACAACTTTCAGGGCACTTATGTGCGACCACCACACGCCGATGACTTGAGACACATAATTCAGCAGCCAGAAGAATCGGCCAGGCAATTCTGGACACGGTTCCTAACAAAGAAAAATCAAATCGTCGACTGTCCGGATGCAGAGGCCCTAGCAGCTTTCAAGCATAACATCCACGACGAGTGGCTTGCCCGGTACCTTGGACAAGAAAAGCTAAAATCTATGGCATCCCTCACGACACTCATGACCCCATGACCCGCTTTGTGTGGGAGAGACAGCTGGCTGGCTCGCAGTAATAACATATCAAAAAACCATGGTACTTCGGATACCAAGGACGGCAATAGCAGGTCACGTTGCAACAAACATAAGCGCCGCATTAACAGCGATAATACTGAGGATACGGCAGTCAATGCCGGATTCAAAGGCTCTAAACCCGGTCAGCGGAAAAAGCCATTTAAAAGAAGCACTCTAGGCCCGTTCAGTTTGGACAGCATACTCGATCGCTCGTGTCAAATACACGGTACCCCTGATAAGCCAGCCAACCACACCAACAGGGAATGCTGGGTGTTCAAGCAGGCCGGCAAGTTAATTGCCGAAGACAAAGATAAGGGGTCACACAGCGATGATGAAGAGGAGCCCCGGTAGCCGAACACCGAAGGATAGAAGAGGTTCCCCCCACAAGTGCGGACGGTGAACATGATATACGCAACCCACATCCCCAAGAGGGAGCTGAAGCATGCGCTCAGGGACGTATATGCGTTGGAGCCAGTCGCCCTAAAGATCAACCCATGGTCCTCCTGCCCGATCACCTTCGATCGCAGAGACCACCCCACTAGTATCCGTCACGGCGGATTCGCCGCACTGGTCTTAGACCCAATCATTGACGGATTTCACCTCACTCGAGTCCTTATGGATGGCGGCAGCAGCCTGAACCTGCTTTACCAGGACACAGTGCGCAAAATGGGTATAGACCCCTCAAGGATCAAACCCACAAAAACGACCTTTAAAGGTGTCATTCCAGGTGTAGAGGCCCATTGCACAGGCTCAATTACACCGGAAGTGGTCTTCGGATCCCCGGATAACTTTCGAAGCGAAGAATTAATCTTCGATATAGTCCCATTCCGCAGTGGCTATCATGCACTGCTCGGGCGAACGCATTTGCGAGATTCAATGTGGTACCGCATTATGCATACCTCAAGCTCAAGATGCCAGGACCCCGGGGGGTCATCACAGTTAACGGAAACACAGAGCGCTCTCTCCACACGGAGGAGCACACTGCGGCCCTCACAGCAGAAGCGCAAAGCAGCCTCTCAAGGCAATCCACCAGTTCGGCGTTTCAAGACCCGGACACCTTCAAACGCGCTCGGAGTAATTGGCAACTAGACCGCCTGGCACTGTCTGAGCTTGCGTAGCAATGCGGGCCCCACCCCGGCCCAAGCCAAACGGTGAAATTTGTGCCACGCGTACATAATTACGCATTAAAAATACCATGGGCACAGGTGGGGAGGGGGCACAACTACGGCACGCTCCAAGATGTGGCCTAAACCGCACTAGGGGCTTCCCGCTTTGTTATTTTTCTCTTTCAGGACTTTAATCTCTAGAAATCTTGTCCGGCAGCATGATTGCCGAACACATGATGCAGCAACCAAGAGAGGCAGAAAGCTACGTCAAACCACGGGACTCCCAGGTGGATTACGATACCGAGTGAAATATTTGCTTTAATACTATTCCTCAGCTTGCCCTTGGAAGGGACATAGTCCTACTTTTTGCTTATCGCACTATTTGTATCATTTTGCTTTAACGCACCTCTTTGAATAAACAACGCATAACATTACGACTATTATTGCATTCTTGTTTCATATATATGTGTTCATTAATGATGCATTGCAACCGTACACTTTGGTACGGCCAACACACCAGGGGCTTAAGTACCCCACAATATGGTGTGAGAAGTCCGAACACTTTCACAAGTGCGGCACCCCGAACTTATAGCATTATATGCATCAGCTCCGAATCATGTCTTTGGTCAAATGTTGGGTTTGCCCGGCTCCTATGTTTTGGTACCTTACATTCCGCTCTATCGGCTAAGGTAGCGCTAGGAGAACTACTGCGAATGTGACCCGGTTCTGCTGGGCTAAGCACCTCAGTAGAGAAAGCTAAAACTGACTGTCATGATAAGGCGAGAGACTGGTCGCTATTCGGCGAAGTTTCGAGTCCCTAAAGACTTATGCCGCTTAGAGCGAGGAGCCGGTCCTGTCCGGCTTAAAGGCGTGTATCGTGCCCCGAATTCGGCCTTCCGAATACCAGGGGCTTCGCCGAAATTTAAAATTATAGAATTCTATGGCTAAGTGAGAGTGATAAAGCATTATTAGTTCGGTTGCCTTGTTCGCTGTGCTGAGCACCTCCCTCGAAGGACCCAAAAATGGGAACAAGATTGCTTAGGTTTATCCCGAACACCCTAGCACTCGCGGCATGGGGGCAGAAGCCGAGGACTAGCCATCTCTCAGATTGGATAAACAACCAAACAAAAGGTAATATTTTAAATTCAAACAAGCGTTGCATAGCGCATATGAAACAAGTTTTCATCATACAGGATCACACGAGCAAGTTTACTCAAATATTACATCCTTTGACATTCGTCCGCTACAAGGCGGGCACCCTTCAGGACACCCTCATAATAAATTTTGGGGGTGCGATGCTCCTTGCCCTGCGGCGGCCCCTCCTTGATCAGCTTGACGGCGTCTAGCTTGGCCCATTACACCTTCACGCGGGCGAAAGCCCGGCGTGCACCTTCGATGCAGACAGACCGCTTGACGACCTCCAGCCGTGGGCAGGCGTCCACAAGCCGCCTCACCAGGCCGAAGTAGCTAGTCAGAAGGGCGTCGCCAGGCCACAGCCGAACTATAAAGCCCTTCATGGCCTGTTCGGCCGCTTTGTGTAGCTCGACCAGCTGCTTCAGCTGGTCGCTCATAGGCACCGGGTGTTCGGTCCCAGTATACTGAGACCAGAACAGCTTCTCCGTTCAGCTTCCCTCCTCGGCCTGGTAAAACTGTGTGGCATCCGACACGTTGCGGGGAAAATCTGCGAATGCTCCTAGAGAGCTCCGGATTCGGGTAAGTAATAGGTAATTTACTTTCACATGCTTGCTTTGCATATAGAATGCCTTACCCGCCGCTATTTTCTTCATCGCGTCAATCTCCTGGAGGGCCTTTTGGGCTTCGGCCTTGGCACTTTTTGCCCTCTTGAGGGCCGCGGCAAGCTCAGACTCTCGCGTCTTCGAGTCAAGCTCCAACGCCTCGTGCTTCGTCACGAGAGCCAGGAGCTCTTGCTGCACCTCGCCCACCCGAGCCTCTTGCCTTTCCCGCTCGGTGCGCTCCTTGGCCGCTTTATCTTCGGCCTCGGACAGCACTTGCCTTAGGGTCGCCACTTCGGTCGTGGCCCCTGGCAAATTCATGATGATCCTGTCATTTTGCAATTGCATTCTCTTTATACACATCCATAAACTAGGTATTACTTACCTTTGTTCTCCTCGAGCTGCCTCTTGGCAAGGTCGAGCTCGTCCTTGGACACTTTAGGGTCCTGCTTCAGTGCGGCGACCTCCGCAGTCAGTGCGGCAGATGCCAGCAGTGAAGCCTGCATATGCATATTAACATACTTATATTAGACTCCTGCGATGTTGTTTGATCCTCTGTTCGGCTTTTCTTTGTGAACACCGAACAGAGCATCAGGAGCTACTGTCTATGCGGTAATATTTTTCCTATATTTTAAACACTTACCTCAAAGCCTGTTAGAAGGCTGGCACAGGCTTCAGTCAATCCGCTCTTGGCGGACTGAACCTTTTGGACCACCGCACTCATAATAGTATGGTGCTCCTCGTCGATGGAAGTGCTGTGAAGCGCTCCCAGCAGATTGTCCGGCGCCTCTTGATGGACAGAGGTCACCGGCACAGGCGTCTCGCCCCTCTTGGAAGGAGGCCGCCTGCCCGAGCCCGGAACCACTGGAGGTTCCGGCGCGGTGTTCGGCTGAGGGCCGAACTCGGAGCCCTCAGGGGCCTTCTCCCCCTGCTCCCGGAGTCCGGATGGTCGCCTTGAGGCGTGCTACGTCTTGAGCTTGTGTTGGTTTTCCCCGAAGAGGAAGGGATGATGTAGCAGAGTAGCGTAAGTATTTCCCTCAGTTTTTGAGAACCAAGGTATCAATCCAGTAGGAGGCCATGCTCAAGTCCCTCGTACCTGCACAAAGCGGTAGCTACTCGCAACCAACGCGATTAGGGGTTGTCAATCCCTTCACGGTCACTTACGAGAGTGAGATCTGATAGATATAATATTTTTGGTATTTTTGGTATAAAGATGCAAAGTAAAAAGTAAAAGCAAAGTAGAAAAGCAAAGCAAGATTAAAGTGATGGAGATTGATATGATGAGAATAGACCCGGGGGCCATAGGTTTCACTAGTGGCTTCTCTCAAGAGCATAACTATTTTATGGTGGGTGAACAAATTACTGTTGAGCAATTGACAGAATTGAGCATATTTATGAGAATATCTAGGCATGATCATGTATATAGGCATCACGTCCGTGACAAGTAGACCGAAACGATTCTGCATCTACTACTATTACTCCACTCATCGACCGCTATCCAACATGCATCTAGAGTATTAAGTTAAAAACAGAGTAATGCCTTAAGCAAGATGACATGATGTAGAGAGATAAATTCATGCAATATGAAATAAACCCCATCTTGTTATCCTCGATGGCAACGATGCAATACGTGCCTTGCTGCCCCTTCTGTCACTGGGAAAGGACACCGCAAGGTCGAACCCAAACAATCTAGTTGGCCAAACCAAATGGATAATTCGAAAAGACTTGCAAAGATAACCAATCATACATAAAAGAATTCAAAGAAGATTCAAATATTATTCATAGATAGACTTGATCATAAACCCACAATTCATCGGTCTCAACAAACACACCGCAAAAAGAAGATTACATCGAATAGATCTCCACAAGAGAGGGGGAGAACTTTGTATTGAGATTCAAAGAGAGAGAAGAAGCCATCTAGCTACTAACTATGGACCTGAAGGTCTGAGGTAAACTACTCACACTTCATCGGAGAGGCTATGATGATGTAGAAGCCCTCCGTGATGACGGCCCTCTTCCGGCGGAGCTCCGGAACAGGCCCCAAGATGGGATCTCGTGGATACAGAAAGTTGCAGCGGTGGAATTAGATTTTTGGCTCCTGTTCAGATCGTTTGGGGGTACGTGTGTATATATAGGAGGAAGAAGTACGTCGGTGGAGCACGCAGGGGCCCACGAGGCAGTGGGCGCGCCCTAGGGGGGGCGCCGCCACCCTCATGACTGCCTCTTTTGTTCCTTGGAGCAAGGTCCAAGTCTCCTGGATCACGTTCGGTGAGAAAATCACGTTCCCGAAGGTTTTATTCCATTTGGACTCTGTTTGATATTCTGTTTCTCTGAAACACTGAAATAGGCAAAAAAAATAGCAATTCTGGGTTGGGCCTCCAGTTAATAGGTTAGTCCCAAAAACAATATAAAAGTAGAAAATAAAGCCCAATATAGTCCAAAACAGTAGATAATATAACATGGAGCAATCAAAAATTATAGATACATTGGAGACGTATCAGGCATCCCCAAGCTTAATTCTTGCTTGTCCTCGAGTAGGTAAATGATAAAAAGAGAATTTTTGATGTGGAGTGCTACTTGTTATAATTTCAATGAAAATCTTCTTAATTGTGATATGAATATTCAGATTAGAAAGATTCAAGACAAAAGTTTATATTGACATAAAAATAATAATACTTCAAGCATACTAACAAAGAAATTATGTCTTCTCAAAATAACATGGCCAAAGAAAGTTATCCCTACAAAATCATATAGTCTGGCTATGCTCCATCTTCACCACACAAAGTATTTAAATCATGCACAACCCCGATGACAAGCCAAGCAATTGTTTCATACTCTAGCTTTTTCAAAACTTTTTCAATCTTCACGCAATACATGAGCATGAGCCATGGATATAGCACTATAGGTGGAATAGAATGGTGGTTGTGGAGAAGACAAAAAGGAGGGGAAGATAGTCTCACATCAACTAGGCGTATCAACGGGCTATGGAGATGCCCATCAATAGATATCAATGTGAGTGAGTAGGGATTGCCATGCAACGGATGCACTAGAGCTATAAATGTATGAAAGCTCAACAAAAGAAACTAGTGGGTGTGCATCCAACTTGCTTGCTCACGAAGACCTAGGGCACTTGAGGAGGCCCATCATTGGAATATACAAGCCAAGTTCTATAATGTAAAATTCCCACTAGTATATGAAAGTGATAACATGAGAGACTCTGTACTATGAAGATCATGGTGCTACTTTGAAGCACAAGTGTGGTAAAAGGATAGTAGCATTGCCCCTTTTTATTTATTTTCTCTTTTTTGGGGCCTTCTTTTTTTCTTTGCCCTTTCTTCTTTTTTTTCTTTTTTTTGGGACAATGCTCTATTAAATGATGATCATCACACTTTTATTTATTTACAACTCAATGATTACAACTCGATTCTAAGACAAAGTATGACTCTATATGGATGCCTCCGGTGGTGTATCGGGATATGCAATGAATCAAGAGTGACAAGTATGAAGAAATTATGAACGGTAGCTTTGCCACAAATACTATGTCAACTACATGATCATGCTAAGAAATATGACAATGATGAATGTGTCATGATGAACTAGATGGTGGAAAGTTGCATGGAAATATATCTCGGAATGGCTATGGAAATGCCATAATAGGTAGGTATGGTGGCTGTTTTGAGGAAGGTATATGGTAGGTGTATGATACCGGCGAAAGGTGCGCGGTATTAGGGAGGCTAGCAAAGGTGGAAGGGTGAGAGTGTGTATGATCCATGGACTCAACATTAGTTATAAAGAACTCATATACTTATTGCAAAAATCTAGAAGTTATCAAAGCAAAGTATTACGTGCATGCTCCTAGGGGGATAGATTGGTAGGAAAAGACCATCGCTCGTCCCCGACCACCACTCATAAGGAAGACAATCAATAAATAAATCATGCTCCGACTTTATCACATAACGGTTCACCATACGTGCATGCTACGGGAATCACAAACTTTAACACACGTATTCTTTAAATTCACAACTACTCAACTAGCATGACTTTTAATATTATCACCTCCATATCTCAAAACAATTATCAAGCTTCAATTTTTTCTTAGTATTCAACACACTCAAAAGAAAGTTTCACAAATCTTGAATACCAAGCATATTATTATTAAGCAAATTACCATGCTATTAAGAGACTCTCAAAATAATTTAAGTGAAGCATGAGAGATCAATAGTTTCTTTAAAACAAATCCACCACCGTGCTCTAAAAGATCTAAGTGAAGCACATAGAGCAAAATTATAACGCTCAAAAGATGTAAGTGAAGCACATAGAGCAAAACTACTTAGCTCAAAAGATATAAGTGAAGCACATAGATCAAAACTACTTAGCTCAAAAGATATAAGTGAAGCACATAGAGCAAAACTACTTAGCTCAAAAGATATAAGTGAAGCACATAGAGTATTCTATCAAATTTTAATTCATGTATGGCTCTCTCAAAAGGTGTGTACAGCAAGGATGATTGTGGCATACTAAGACACAAAGACACAAAGACACAAGACACTCCAAGCAAAACACATATCATGTTGGTGAATAAAAATATATCTCCAAGTAAATTACCGATGGAAGTGGATGAAAGAGGGGATGCCTTCCGGGGCATCCCCAAGTTTTGACTTCTTGGTGTCCTTGGATTATATTGGGGGTGCCATGGGCATAACCAAGCTTAGGCTCTTGCCACTCCTTGTTCCATAATCCATCAAAAGAATTCACCCAAAACTTGAAAACTTCACAACACAAAACTCAAAATAGAAAACTCGTGAGCTCCGTTAGCGAAAGAAAACAAAAAACCACTTCAAGGTACTGTAATGAACTCATTATTTATTTATATTTGTGTTAAACCTACTATATTCCAACTTCTCTATGGATTATAAACTATTTTACTAGCCATAGATTCATCAAAATAAGCAAACAACACACGAAAAACAGAATCTGTCAAAAACATAACAGTCTGTAGTAATCTGTAGCTAGCGCAAGATATGGAACCCCAAAAATTCTAAAATAAATTGCTGGACGTGAGGAATTTATCTATTAATCATCTGCAAAAAGAATTAACTAAATAGCACTCTTGAAATAAAAATTACAGCATTTCTCGTGAGCGCTAAAGTTTCTGTTTTTTTACAGCAAGTTCAACAAGACTTTCCCCAAGTCTTCCCAACGGTTCTACTTGGCACAAACACTAATTAAACACAAAAAACACAACCAAAAAAGAGGCTAGATAAATTATTTATTACTAAGCAGGAGCAAAAAGCAAGGAATAAAAATAAAATTGGGTTGCCTCCCAACAAGCGCTATCGTTTAACGCCCCTAGCTAGGCATAAAAGCGAGGATAAATCCAGGTATTGCCATCTTTGGTAGGCAATTCTTCGATGAGGCATCTATTTCCCTTAGGAATTTCTTTCTTTCTAGTGATTATCAAACTTTTAGGCACAAAATCGAAAAATTCATTTGTAGCAATTGGTTCCTTAATGATAGCAAAAAGATTAGGATGAATACTTATAGATTTAAGATCTGCAGTTTCCTTACTAGATGATTCACCCTTATTTTTAGGAACATACATAAGCTTGGCAATTTTAGTAGGAGGACTTGGAGTATTCTTTACGGAAGAAAAAGCGGTTCCCAAGTTTGTAATGATACCCTCAAGTTTATCAATTCTAGTAGAATCTAAGTTTATCTTCTCATTAACTATGGGTCCCTTTCCCTTAATATTTTTCAGAGTCATTCCTACCTTAGATCCATATTGAGTAATTTGATTGTGGATCTTTTTATCTAGATTTTCAATTAATTCAATAGTAGCAACTTTATTTTCAATAATTTCAAGTCTTTGCATAACATGCTCCAAAGTTAACATGGTACCATTAACCAAAAGAGGTGGTGAGCCAAATAAATTTAGCATAGCATTATAAGAATCAAAAGTATGGCTACCCAAGAAGTTCCCTCCGGTAATGGTATCGAGGATATATCCATACCAAGGATTAACACCTACATAAAAATTGCGTAGAAGAACTAAGGTAGATTGCTTCCTGGTAGATCTATTTTGAGCATTGCAAATTCTATACCAAGCATCTTTTAATTTTCTCCCTCCCTTTGTTTAAAATTTAGAACTTCACTCTCGAGAGACAACGGGGAAGATATGAGACTAGCCATAGCGACAAGCAAACAAACTAGCACACGAGCAAACAAAAAGGCAAGCGGGCAAAAGAGGCAAATAGAGAGGGAGGATAGAGAGAGAGGGCAAATAAAACGGCAAGGGTGAAGTGGGGGAGAGGAAAATGAGAGGCAAATGGCAAATAATGTAATGCGAGAGATAGGGATTGTGATGGGTACTTGGTATGTTGACTTTTTGCGTAGACAACCCGGCAACGGCGCCGGAAATCCTTCTTGCTATGTCTTGAGCTTGTGTTGGTTTTCCCCGAAGAGGAAGGGATGATGCAGCAGAGTAGCATAAGTATTTCCCTCAGTTTTTGAGAACCAAGGTATCAATCCAGTAGGAGGCCACGCTCAAGTCCCTCGTACCTGCACAAAGCGATAGCTACTCGCAACCAACGGGATTAGGGGTTGTCAATCCCTTCACAGTCACTTACGAGAGTGAGATCTGATAGATATAATATTTTTGGTATTTTTGGTATAAAGATGCAAAGTAAAAAGTAAAAGCAAAGTAGAAAAGCAAAGCAAGATTAAAGTGATGGAGATTGATATGATGAGAATAGACCCGGGGGGCATAGGTTTCACTAGTGGCTTCTCTCAAGAGCATAAGTATTCTACGGTGGGTGAACAAATTACTGTTGAGCAATTGACAGAATTGAGCATAGTTATGAGAATATCTAGGCATGATCATGTATATAGGCATCACGTCCGTGACAAGTAGACCAAAACGATTCTGCATCTACTACTATTACTCCACTCATCGATCGCTATCCAGCATGCATCTAGAGTATTAAGTTAAAAACAGAGTAACGCCTTAAGCAAGATGACATGATGTAGAGAGATAAATTCATGCAATATGAAATAAACCCCATCTTGTTATCCTCGATGGCAACGATGCAATACGTGCCTTGCTGCCCCTTCTGTCACTGGGAAAGGACACCGCAAGATCGAACCCAAAGCTAAGCACCTCTCCCATGGCAAGAACTACCAATCTAGTTGGCCAAACCAAACGGATAATTCGAAGAGACTTGCAAAGATAACCAATCATACATAAAAGAATTCAAAGAAGATTCAAATATTATTCATAGATAGACTTGATCATAAACCCACAATTCATCGGTCTCAACAAACACACCGCAAAAAGAAGATTACATCGAATAGATCTCCACAAGAGAGGGGGAGAACTTTGTATTGAGATTCAAAGAGAGAGAAGAAGCCATCTAGCTACTAACTATGGACCCGAAGGTCTGAGGTAAACTACTCACACTTCACCGGAGAGGCTATGATGATGTAGAAGCCCTCCGTGATGACGGCCCTCTTCCGCCGGAGCTCCGGAATAGGCCCCAAGATGGGATCTCGTGGATACAGAAAGTTGCGGCGGTGGATTTAGGTTTTTGGCTCCTGTTCTGATCGTTTGGGGGTACGTGTGTATATATAGGAGGAGGAAGTACGTCGGTGGAGCACCAAGGGGCCCACGAGGCAGGGGCGCGCGCCCTAGGGGGGGCGCGCACCCCACCCTCGTGACCGCCTCTTTTGTTCCTTGGAGCAGGGTCCAAGTCTCGTGGATCACATTCGGTAAGAAAATCACGTTCCCGAAGGTTTTATTCCGTTTGGACTCCGTTTGATATTCTGTTTCTCCGAAACACTGAAATAGGCAAAAAACAGCAATTCTGGGCTGGGCCTCCGGTTAATAGGTTAGTCTCAAAAATAATATAGAAGTGGAAAATAAAGCCCAATATAGTCCAAAACAGTAGATAATATAGCATGGAGCAATCAAAAATTATAGATACGTTGGAGACATATCAAGGCGCCTCCGGGACTGTCTCCCCTCGCCCCGGTGCCTCTTGAGACAATACCTCGGCGTCGTCCGCAGGGCAAGGGGAGGTGGCGGTCGGAAGTGGATCGCTATCCATATCCGACGAGCCCAGGGAGCCGTCCGACGATACATCGATACGGGCTCATGGCGGCCTGCATAATCATATTCGGCATTAGGGAAAGCAGTGCGACAAAGGAATGCTATGAGTTACTCTGGTATCCGAATACTTACGACCTCCCCAGGGGCTTGGCCCTGGGCAACCACTCGTCTTCGCCTTCAGCGGCGGCGGTGGAACTGTCCGGAAGGAGATTCCTTCCCTTCTTGGACCCTTCGGCCCCCCAGTTGGGGCGGCCTTCCTTTTCTTGTCTCCCCCGCCTGGAGGGAGGCATCTTCTTCTTCCTCCTCGTCTTCGGGGGAGGAGTGTGCCGCAGAGTCATCGGACGGTGAGTCCGATGACGCCTGGCGTCGGGAACTCTTTCGGGTTCCCTTGGCCTTCTTGGTCTTCTCCGGCATCGTGTAAGGAGCTGGAGTCAGCATCTTCGCTAGGAGAGCGTCGGCTGGGCCTTCGGGCAAAGGAGCCGGACAATCGATCTGTCCGGCCGTCTCCTGCCAGTCCTGTCAAAGGTACGGGAGCTTAGATCCCGCATAGAGTCAAACTATGAAAAACAAGTATCCTGTGAGAGATAAAACAGCTTACCGCGCTGGCTTGGCGCTTCACGCAGAATCCGTGGTCCCCGGTAGTGGGAGGGGGAACCTCGCACTCTTGAATAGCACCTTCCAAGCTTCTTCGTGAGTTGTGTCGAAGAGCCTGTTCAGAGTTCGGTGTTGGGCTGGGTCGAACTCCCACAAGTTGAAAGCCCGTTGTTGGCACGGGAGGATCCGGCGGATGAGCATGACCTGGACTACGTTATGAGTTTGAGCTTCTTGTTCACCATGTTTTGAATACATGTTTGGAGTCCGGTCAGCTCTCCCGAACTACCCCAGGACAGGCCCTTCTCTTGCCAGGAGGTGAGCTACATGGGGAAGCCAGATCGGAACTCGGGGGCCGCTGCCCATTTAGGGTCACGCGGCTCGGTGATGTAGAACCACCCCGATTGCCACCCCTTTATGGTCTCCACGAAGGAGCCCTCGAGCCATGTGACGTTGGGCATCTTGCCCACCATGGCGCCTCTGCACTCCGTCTGGCGGCCGCTCACTACCTTCGGCTTGACGTTGAAGGTCTTCAGCCATAAGCCGAAGTGGGGCTTGATGCGGAGGAAGGCCTCGCAAACGACGATAAACGCCGAGATGTTGAGGATGAAGTTCGGGGCCAGATCGTGGAAATCCAGGCCGTAGTAGAACATGAGCCCCCGGACGAATGGATGGAGAGGGAATCCCAGTCCACGGAGGAAGTGGGTAAGGAACACTACCCTCTCATGGGGCCTGGGGGTGGGGATGAGCTGCCCCTCATCTGGGAGCCGGTGCGCGATGTCGTCGGGCAGGTATCCGGCTCTCCTCAGCTTCTTGATGTGTCCCTCCGTGACGGAGGAGACCATCCACCTGCCTCCCGCTCCGAACATGGTTGGAGAAGGTCGAGGTGGGAAATACGGACTTGGGCGCTGGAGCTCGAGTGTGCGAAAGTGGATGAGCAAAGGAGGAAGAAGGCGTGGATGAAAAGGTGAATCTTTATCCCTTTATATGGGCGGCCGAAACTATGCGCCCACACTAGCCTGGTAAAACTCGCTTATCCCCCAAGCGTCGGAATCGATGGCGCGGTTGGGTTACCCACACCTGTATTGATGAGAATCCCGTGATAAGGGGACACGATCTCTGCTTTGACAAGACGTGTCAAAAAACTGCCTCGCGTTATGTGCGGGGCTAGTTAAAGGAAACGGTTCGAATAATCACCGGGCCATGGCATAAGGTCGTGTTGACAAAACAAGTCAACAAATTAGATTTGTGGAAATATTATTCTCTCTACGGTGGTATGTGGAACTTATTTTGCAGGGTCAGACACTATCCTTGTATTCAAATTCTTCCGTGATGTATTCAAAGGAGGAACCCGCCTTGCAATGCCGAAGACAATACTGCGCGTCGGACTCATCATCATTGAAGCCTGGTTCAGGGGCTACTGAGGGAGTCCTCGATTAGGGGGTCTCCGGACAGCCGGACTATATTCTTTGGTCGGACTGTTAGACTATGAAGATACAAGATTGAAGATTTCGTCTCGTGTCCGGATGGGACTCTACTTGGCGTGGAAGGCAAGCTAGGCAATACGGATATGCATATCTCCTCTTTTGTAACCGACCTTGTGTAACCCTAGCCCACTCCGGTGTCTATATAAACTGGAGGGTTTTAGTCCGTAGGACAACACACAATCATACCATAGGCTAGCTTCTAGGGTTTAGCCTCTCTGATCTCGTGGTAGATCTACTCTTGTACTACCCATATCATCAATATTAATCAAGCAGGACATAGGGTTTTACCTCCATCAAGAGGGCCCGAACCTGGGTAAAACTTCATGTCCCCTGCCTCCTATTACCATCTGCCTAGACGCAGAGTTCGGGACCCCCTACCCGAGATCCACCGGTTTTGACACCGACAGCTACTACAAGCAAGTTTGAAGTGGTTATTCAGTTATGCATACAAGTTATGGATAATACAGTAAAGGAGAACAGATGACTTACAAATGGTGGCATTCACATTCTTATTAAGGTTCTGAACCTTCAGCTCGGATTTGGACAACAGGGTCTTCAGTTGAGCTACCTCTTTGAAGAGGCGCTTGTTCTCCCGCGTTGTGTTCTGTGCATAGCATGTATATAAAAAAACAGTTTTGCTAAAGCACATCTAGATGTGCCATAAGTATTGCACATCCAAGTCTTATGTCATTGATCTTATGCGGAGATTCATGTGGGAATTTCTTTATGCTTTTTCTTTTTTCTTTCCATACTTGATTGTGTCACTTAGATGTGTAATAACTATGGCACATCTAGATGTGCCCTAGACAAACCCATAAAAAAATTCCATGCAAAAAAGTTCAATCTTTTTAAAAGACAATAAGATTACTTTCGAGGAGATTCAATCCCATGGCCGGATTTTCAACCGGCCTCAGTCTCGGGGGCTACTGCATCGACGTTCAATCTGAAAAATTCAAAGTGCAAGGGATTTCTAAGGAGATGTTGGTCCTCAGATCAGCAATGTCTTCCTAACCTCGGTCTTGGGGGCTACTACAAAGTTGTTTTATCTAGTACAAGTGTTCTAGGAAGATATTGATCTCACATCGGCTTTCCAAACCAACCTGGGTCTTAGAGTCTACTGGATCATCGATTTTTTAACTACAAGCACCAAAGAAGATGTCAATCCTTAGGTCACCCATTTCCGCCCGTCCTGAGTCTCGGGGGCTACTTCACCAGCCTTTTCTCCTAAGTCCTAAATTACATGACCCATAGCCTAGCCTGTGCCAAGATGGACCGCGGGTTGGGGCTACATTACACAGTGCCAAGTTATTTTACATGACTCCTGGCCCAGACCGGATCTAGTGTCGATCTGCACCTTGAAGGCTATTGACTATATAACTCCGTAGAAACTAAATGCATAAGTAAAAGTTATGTGCTAAGATACAATACATCACCAGTGAAAGGCATTGGGTTGATGTGAAGAATATTTTAGATATCTTCTGTACACCAAAGAACTTGGTTTGTTCTATTAGAAAATTTAAGATATGATCATGGTTGGATATCGTGATGGTCGGTACATATGACATCCCCATAATCCCAGATAGCATACTGGTTTTGTCTTCTCAAATGGAGGTACGACCTTCTCTTGGAAGTCCAGAAGACAAACTTCAGTGGTAGCATCCACTAGTCATTCTAAAATTATTGATTTGTATGAAACATCACATAGATGTATGTGACTTCTTAGAATGTTGAACTTTATTGAAAGTTTAAGAGGAATTGGTCCATTGAAACTGCCAACTATTATCTATGAAGGTAATGTTGTTTGTATTACGCAGATGCGGATAGGTTATGCAGAGCAAAATTACAATGTGTATTGCTCTGATATTGTTTAGCTCCATGAGTTGCAAAGAAATGGGAAGCTAAATATTTTACAAATAAATTCATGTGATAATCTCGGTGATTTGTTCACAAAGTCTTTACCAAGTTCTTCATTCTAGAATTATGTTAATGAAATTGGTATGAGCTGACTTTATGATTTGCAGGATTCAGGGTGAGTGTACTCACATATGATAAAATGTTCAAGATCTTCGGATCTTAGATATTGTACTCTTTTTTCTTTATGAGTTTTCATGAGTGGTTTCTCATAGAAGGTTTTTAATGAAGCAATAGTAATACAACCAGTATGATATGTCATTTTTCTCCTTATTTTTTTACTGCATTTTTGGAAGGAGTTTTTTATGGCATCTTACACATATCTTCTCATATATTTTTTTCATGGGATTTTAGAGGAGATTATTTCAAGGATGATCAGTCACATGGACAAGCAAGGATTAGAGAGAGTGCTATGATTTAATTGATGTTATAATTAAAAAGATAATCCTCTCTTATATAATTGCACGACACACGTCTGGTTTTCTCGCCCCATCGAGCCGACACATCCCTTCACTTGTGTCGCCTCGCTTTGTATATAAAGACTGACCATCAATAGAATTCACACTGGTTGGATTCATTTACATCTCTCTCGATTCTCTCTTGTTTTTACTTGTAACAAGCATGCATACCGATTTTCATATATAAATATGGAGCTCTAGGGTGAGGCAATGCCCGTATAATCATCATAAGTTACGCAAATAAATATATCCACTAGTATATTTTAAGTACAGTGATCAAGATGAGCGAGCAACGACGATGCATTTTACTCTATATATCAATTTCTTTGGCCCTTTGGACGCCGATCATCATGAATCCTGGACTAAAAAATTAGGACGCCTATAAGTGTCACACGTGTGGGCGTTTGAGGGTTTGCCCACACATTTTATGTGGTGTATAAAAGGAACAGCCCACACACCTGCGTGTGGGTAAAATAAGTAATGCCTACACATCTTTTTTTTCCTCCCGACCCCTCTCACACGCGTGCGTGTAGGCGAAATAGATAACGCCCACACACCCCGTACGTCAGGCCTCGTACCTCGTGGTCCCGCACGCCCCGTGTGACAGTCACCGCGCGTCCCGCAGTTGCCATGGTCCAGACCCTCGTCCATGTTCGTTTAACTGCAGTTGCCATGTCGCTGAACTTCGGTTGCCATGTCAGACAACTACAGTTGCCATGGTTGCTCAACTGCAGTTGCCATGTATGGTCTGGTCTACTGCAGTTGTCATGATTTCAAAACTTTAGGAGTTGCCACCCACTAACAATAGGCAGTTGCCATCTAGCACTAAAAAAGGCATGTCAAAAAAGCATGTTCTGGTAAAAGAAAGAGTCGCCATGTGCTCACAAAGCACGCTAGGGCAGTTGTCATGTAAAAGAAAGAGTTGACATCTGCTTACGTGCACACTAGGGCAGTTGCCATGTACCATGCAAAAACATATGACAACTCGGGTAAAAGAGAGTTGAATCTGCTTACAAGCAAAGTTAGGCCAGTTGCCATGTACCCTGCAGAAACACATGGCAACTGCCAGCTTTGGGTGTGAGCGAGGAGACGGGCGTGTGGGCGAAGTGATAAACGCCCACACACCAGCCCCCTCTGCGTGCGTGAAAACTGGTGTGTGGACGAATTGCTAAACGCCCCCCCCCCCCTCGGGTGGAAAAGAACGTGTGGGCGACCGGATGAATACCCACACACCAGTTTAATCCTACGTGGCACATAAAAACTGCTAGAATACGCCAAGATTCATGCAGAATTGATTGGATGAGAATTCATGTGTGTGGACGAGTTGCCAGACACCCACACATATGGGCGTTAGTATTTTCGAAAAATTAAGATGGCTCCATGGAGCAACACTTCAAACATTCCTTGTCCGGAACACATGTCTGAAGATTTTCCACGAAAGCACACATGTGAACCGATGGGGGTGAGAATCAGGAGAAGGGCACTCTTCAGGCCGAGCCAATGCGTTAGGTACGTAGCTACAGTGTTACGCACTACTTGTAAAAGCAAACCAAACTGGACCGTGCGAGTCCACGGCGAATCCTTTTCGACGAAGCTTCTACGTGGAAATTTAGACCATCAAACAAAGATTAGAACCTAAAACGCTACTGTTCCAAAAGAATTTTCTTTCGGACCCAAGATTCTTCCACAAGTGTTCTTTTGCTAAAGAGGGACAGAGCGACTCTAGACCGTGTAGGAGTCCAGAGAAACTTCTTCACTTCCCTCTATAGTCTAGGGTCTAAAATTCAGAAAACCGAACACACCCAAGGTGCCATGCATCCATCTTCCCGGGATATTGTTTGAACGCTTGCATGGAACAAGAGGATGAGCATGCATATGCGTCGGGGGCGACCAGATGTCACCGATTCACCGTCGACTTGGAAGCAGTGGCAACACCACACGTGGAAATAATGAGTTTCGACGTGCGATTTTAGTTTCTCTCCCGTGTGATTGGGGAAGCTGTTCTTGTCAGCAGGCCCAAAACGGCAGGAGACCGTCGACCGTCGATCCAGTCAAAGGTCTCGCCCCATGTGCAGCTCATCAGTTACCGTCTAACACTTTCACCATTCTTTTTTGCAAGATATTGAAGAGAGAGTCAAATAAAGTTGCTAGGAAATCCAATTACTAATTTCATATATTCTTGCCAAATAATTGGTCAAGAGGGAGTGAAGATTTCTTGACCATGAAATTGGCAAGCCAATTCTTCCAAACATTTAATACTAGCAGTGAGAAGTATCATATATTAATTAGTATCGTGCATATGATAGTATGAAGTTATCTTCATAATGCATAATGTCATAAGGTTGGTAGTATTATACATGACTTCATTTTATTGTCATGTGTGACACGTAGTAGCACATCATTTAATATGATATTATAATATTATATCTTATTTTTCTACATTTAACTGTCTGACACCCCATATAAACTGCTTACTTGCATATGCATGATATTTCATATGATACTCTCACTATAGACAGTTATTTTTTCTCAAGAAACTTCCAATCTATTCATTCTCAATCATGGCAGTATAAAGAACATCAAAGATAATAAAAAATTATAACCAGGTTCATGGACCACCTAACGACGACTATTTCCCCGGGCCAACGAAGACGACGCCTTTGGGCATCGTTACCTTGTCGAAGTTTCATCAATGCCGTTCTCGCCAACCTGTCCGCTGCTTCGGGGGAAACCCTATGTCAAAGTGATCTCAGATCTGACGATGGCGTCAATGGTGTCGTTTTTCTCTCCTAAAGCTACATTGTCTAGGTGGACCAATGGGTGATGGTAGGTTCGTGCTGCGGCGGCCGATTCCTTGTCTCACCAGTGCCCTGTCTTGGGTGGTTGGGGCATCGTGGCGGAGCGTGGTGACATGTAGTGCCGATTTTACGTTGAGACATCAAGTTACGAAGATGGTGCGTGGTAATTCGCAGGTCATAACCACGACCTTGGCAGGACTGTGACAACTCGTGGTGTATTATTGTCTCAGGTGCCCAAATTTGCCATTTAGAGACATTAGCGATGAAAGCGGGTGATTGTCGGATTATCTTCAAGGTGGGATTTTGGCGGTGGTGTTTCCTCTCGTCATGTGACCAATGGCTCCATGATAAGTTATTTGTTTGGTTTTCTTAGCATGACGTTATTTTATTGGTGTGTGTATGGTTTACAGCTCGCGTGGATCTCACATCTAGACCATATGCGCTCACGTCATTTTTGTCCCCCACCCCCACCCCCCGAGGCATAGTGTTGATCTTCTATGGTTTCGCGATTTGTCGGCGGTCTTTTGTGTGTGTGTTGATGTTGGTTGTGTGCATCATAACTATATCGATGATTGGGTGTATGATCATGGTGTTTTGTATTCTCTTGATGTTTTATTTTGAGTCGAAAAAACACAATTTTCAGATAATGGGATGAGGAGATGAGAAAAGTAAGGTAAGACCTGGAACTCGTGTATTTTTTTAAGGAAGAGATAAATTATTATATTTAAAAACAAACGTATGAAAATGCAGGTTTAATAAAACAAGCATAACTAACATACAAAACTATATCTGCAAAACGCACACATCAGTCACTACATGGGACATCAAGACGAAATTATGCGATTTTTTATTGTTTTAGGATATCAGAGTGAAGCTTGTTTTTTCTTTCGAAAAAGCCAGCTTCCTCAGTTGCTCGTCCCTCAAACCACCTTCTCGCGTGATGTATTACATAGGATCCAACGACTTGGCACATTTATCGGTGATTGTACAACATATCCTAACTCATGTCTATGTTTAAATTTGCTTGTCCAACTGCTAATCGCGGCCGCAGTGCGAGGACACAGGGCGTCCACACAGGCCCTGGGTTCCCGGAGAAGGACTCCTTGGGGAATGTCGCGCCGAGCTGGGGCGGGATCTGGCCGTCGAGCCGGTTCTCAGAGAGGTCGAGCGACTTGAGCCGCTCCAGCCGCGAGAGAGACGCGGGGATCTGGCCGGAGAAGTTGTTGTGGCTGAGCTTGAGGGAGTTGAGGTAGCGGCAGTTGGCGAGCTCGGAGGGGAGCGGCCCGGAGAAGCGGTTGCCGGAGAGGTCGAGGACGACGAGGAAGGGGAGCCAGTCGCAGAGCGCGGGCGGGATCGGCCCCTCGAGCGCGTTCTTGGAGAGGTCGAGCGTGTTGGTGGACCGGCAGTATTTGAGCGCGGAGGGGACGGTGCCCTGGAGGCCGAAGCCGGCGAGCGAGAGCCCGAGGACGCGCGACTCCTGCGGGTTCCAGCAGGTGATTCCGGGGAAGTCGCAGACGGCGCCCGCCGAGGTGTTGCCGAAGGTCCACGCCGAGAGGCGGCCGTCGGGGTCCGCGAGGGCGCTCTTGACGCCGCGTAGGCACCGCACGTCGTCCTCCTGGGTCTCCGACGCCGGGCCCTGTGTGGCTAGCGCTTGGGGGAGGGCTAGAGCCAGGAGGAGGAGAAGCAAGGGAGACATGGCGGACTGGTGTGTTTTGGCGTCGCGCGGGAGAGAAGTGACGACGAAGGTGGATCGGGGAGATTTGAAGCGACGAACAGCTGAAATGCTGAATAGTACTCCCTCCTTTTCATTTCTTTTTTTGGAAAAAAAAAAGACTTGTTCTATCGGGTCAGCGGTCATTGGTCTGGGTCAGGGGTTTCATTATACATTTCATTTGACGAAACAACTTTGTGTGGATTTCATTAATATTTTATTTGGCGAAACAACATCATGATAGTCCCTCCGTCTCATAATATCCTATAATATAGCGGAAATTGGCAATGACTCCTAGTCAGACCCTCTACTTCATACTCAAACGCCTGAAATATTCGTCCAGTCGTTTGATCAGTGCTCGGTCAAAAAATATTGACCCAATAGGACCTTCACTTTCTTCCTAAATGTTCGGACTGATCGACATATCTTAAACATGTCTTAAATCTCAAATCTGGGGCAATATGAGACTGCCCGGTCACAAGCCGCCGGCCTCGCGGGCGTCGCTGGCGTGCCGCCGCAGGCCGTCATGGTCGTGCGCGTAGCTGTGCTGGCCGTGTGTGGCTTGCGGGCGCGTGTAGCGTGCTAGCCGTGCGCGGAGCCGGACTGGCCGCGGGTGGCGTGCTGGCCGTGCGTGGAGCCGGGCTCGCTGTGCACGCAGCGAGCTAGCACTTGTGGCATGATGGTCTCGCCCAGTCTTCGCCGCCGCGCGCCGCCGCACGCGTGCGTGCGTGTGTGCTGACCTCGAGCTGGTCGCCGCGTGTGTGCTTGGCCGAGCGTTGCCGCGTGTGTTGGCCAGTGCCGCTCGCGCCCGTGGCCGGGGCAGCTCGTGCCCGTGGTGCGTTCAGCGACGGGTGGCTTGCTGGCTAGTGCGCTTGATGGTTGTGTGTACGCTGCAGGTTTTTGCATGCCATTGCTTGTAATCAATCAAAGGATTTGATCAGGGCCGTCTCCAAGATTTTGGGGCCCCGGGGCGAATTGTAATATTGAACAGTAAAATTTCAAAAAATCCATATAACTACATAATTGATATACCTACAACATATAACATCACTTAATTATATAACTTTTCTCAAAGAGAAAACCTAATTGTATAACTTCTTCTAACTAGAGCCTTACAGGAACTTGCCAATTAGGTATATATCTTTCTACAGCTAATTGTTAGATAAAAAAATCCAGTTCATTTTGAGGGGACAAAGATAATGGCACCTAGACTCTTTAATCGGACTGACAGTTGTCTATCAAAGAATAAAATTTCTCTTTTACGATTAGACTATGTTAATTAAACAAAGAAAGAAAACACATTTTTCCCTCCCAGGCATAAACTCAAACACATATGAGGCACACAGGATGCACATATGTCTTACTGAATCTGTAAGGATATGATTAGTTAGAACCACCTCATTACACTTGGAAATTAACAAAAAAATCAATCGACAGCAGGAACAACCCCTTGTTTCTCGGACCCTAATTGCCTTCATATATCAGTGCGCAAATGATTCTCACATGCATGGAAGAACAGGTCGGCCAATTACTACTAGTTCTAGGTTGGAGGAGCCAAACATATCAAAAGAAGAGACAGGTACCAGGAAAGGATCGAGGAAGTCGGACCGTACAAGATCGAGCAGACTATGCGATAGATGAACAGGGCAATAGGCCATCGGCAGACTGGCGGAGGAAGACGGTCGACAATTCGGCGAACACCAAACCAGCGACACATGAGCAGGCCTGCACACCGACGGACGTTCCTTCTACTGATTGGGCTGAGCCGCTGACACAGATTCAGCTAGATTTATTTTGTATATTGACAAGAAAGATTGGGCTGGACTTGGAATACATTTGGGGGCCCCAAAATTTTGGGGGCCCTGTGCGGGCGCCCACCTTGGCCCTCCTTGTCAACGGGCCTGGATTTGATCCAACTTCACTGCTGCTGGTGCGCAAGGTAGCAAGGAGTCGACATGGAGGACACTTATAAGAGCATCTCCAGCCGCGCCCTCAACAGGTCTTTCAGAGTGATTTTTTTCGCGCCGACGCCGAAAAAACCCCAATCGCGTTCTCAAAACGCCAAATCTGCCGGCTCGGCCCGTTTTTGGGTCCGACGATCCCAGGCCGAACCCAGCGTATTGGGAGCGCTCGGGGGCTCCGGCGGAAAAGAAAAACACGCCTGGGCCACACTGTTAGGCGAAAAGTCAAGACAATCGTTCAAATTCTTTCCCCACCCCCGCACGCTCGGCCGCCACCCTGCCTATCCCGGCGCGCCCACCGCCCACCACCGCTAGATATGCCATTCCCCACCGGATAAGAGAGAAAGTTTTGCCGCGGTAACCTCTCCACCACCTTCCTGGGCGAGTTTTCCGGCGCTCCGGCCACACAGGGCGGGATACCGGCAGCTGTGCGCCCACCACGCCCGCCAGGTGTTCGGCGATTTGTCTGCTCGGTGATGGACTCGGACGACGAGGAGGCGCTCGCGGTGCTGCTGAAGGAGGAAGTCGATGCGATGTCCAGGACGAGGAGTATCTCATGGTCCTCGCCGCCCTGGCTGGCCTGCTCGCGAGCAATCAAAAGTCGCGGCGAGGTGGCTCGGCGCCGAGGCGGCTGAAAGCAAAGAACCAGGATCGTCTGAAAGGCTATTGCATGCTCTACTCCGACTACTTCGCCAACACTCCACTGCACGGCGACAAAGTATTTCGGCGCCGTTATCGGATGGGCCGAAAGCTTTTCCTCGGGATTGTGAATTTCATCTGGGAGAGTTCGACAGCTACTTCAAGTGCAAAAAGGATTGTACCGGCAAATTTGGATTCACCTCAATCCAGAAGTGCACGACAGCTATGAGGATGCTTGCATACGGAGCTCCCGGTGATTCACTCGACGACTATGGGCGCATGGCTGAGTCCACGACCATTGAGTGTTTCTACAAGTTCTGCAGGGGCAGTGGTGGTAGTGTTTGGACCGCAATACTTGCGATCACCCAGTGCTGAAGATGCTGCTCGGATCCTAGCACAGAATACAGCAAGAGGATTTCCTAGGATGTTTTGAAGCAATGGCGGAGCTAGGGAGAAAGTTCAGGGGGAGCAAATGATAAAACATGCAGACTTGAGGGGGCCAAATACTAAATTTATCCTCATCTAAACCCTCTAAAAAAATTCCTTCACAGTTTTTGCCAAGGTTAGGGGGCCACAGCGACCCCAGGACAACACATAGCTCCGCCACTGCTTGGAAGCATCGACTGCATGCATTGGAAATGGAAGAATTGTCCATTTGCTTGATAGGGGATGTACAGAGGCGCCAAAGGCGGTTGCAGTGTGGTACTTGAGACAGTGACCACACAGGACCTCTGGATTTGGCACTCCTTCTTTGGTATGCTAGGAACTCACAATGACATCAATGTGCTGCAGTGCTTCCCTGTCTTTGCCAAGCTTGTTGAAGGTCATTCTCCTCCGGTGAACTTCGAGGTCAACGGGCGGCACTACAACAAGGGATACTACCTAGCTGATGGCATCTATCCGAGATGGTCTACATTTGTGAAGACTATCTCAAACCCTGTGCCAGGAGGCAAGAACTCCCACTTTGCGAAGGTTTAGGAGGCTTGCAAGAAGGATGTCGAGCGGACATTTGGTGTGCTCCAATCTTTATTTGCTGTTGTCCGGTACCCCGCTCAGACCTGGTCAAAAGATCAAATGTGGGAGATCATGACTTGTTGTGTCATCTTGCACAACATGATCATTGAGAGCGAGCAGAAAGAGCCAGTGTTTGACACTGAACCATATTACAGGCAGGGTCCTCTTGCGCAAGTTGATCACCAGCTACTGGCAACCTGGACAGCCTTCCTCAATATGCATCAGGAGATCCGAGGCCCACAGGTGCATCAACAACTGCAGCAGGATCTGGTGGAGCACCTATGAAGGCTCCAGGGCAACGCCTAGCTCGAAGTGTGATGAAATATGAGTTTTTATTTGTTGAACTATTTGTAGTTAAACTATTTGATTTCTATTTATTTTCTTTGGTGAATTATGTGATAAAAATAGCTTCTGATGAATTTGCGCCGAATCACGGTGAATATGGGCCGATTAGCGCCGACAGCGGGTCGATTTTTCACCGAAAGTGGGCTGAAAAGCGGGCACATTAGCGCAAAAAATGGGCCGATATTGGTGCTTGGGGGCGACGTGGGGGCGGCGGCTGGGAACCCAATAGCCCACAGAGCCGATTTTAGTGTCGGCTCGCCCCCAGGCAGTGATTTTTGAGCCCCCTGGGGGGGCCAACGACTGGAGATGCTCTAAGCTATTTGTTGAATGTCTGGCAAGTGAGGAGGAGGATTATGAGGGGTGTGGATAAATGAGAGGAAATATAAGGGGTTAAAATGTTAGGAAACGTAGTAATTTCAAAAAAATCCTACGCACACGCAAGATCATGGTGATGCATAGCAACGAGAGGGAAGAGTGTTGTCTACATACCCTCGTAGACCGTAAGCGAAAGCGTTATGAAAATATGGTTGATGTAGTCGTACGTCTTCATGATCGACCGATCCTAGCACCGAAGGTACGACACCTCCGTGATCTGCACACGTTCGGCTGGTGACGTCCCACGAACTCACGATCCAGTAGAGTGTCGGGGAAGAGCTTCATCATCATGATGGCGTGATGACGGTGATGATGATGCTACCGGAACAGGGCTTCGCCTAAGCACTGTTACGATATGTCCGAGGTGGATTATGGTGGAGGGGGGCACCGCACATGGCTAAAAGATCAATGATCAACTTGTGTGTCTATGGGGTGCCCCCCTCCCCCGTATATGAAGGAGTGGAGGAGGGGAAGGGGGCCGGCCTCCTAGGCGCGCCCCATGGGGAGTCCTACTCCCACCGGGAGTAGGATCCCCCCCCCCTTCCCTAGTTGGATTAGGAGAGAAGGAAGGGGGGGGGGAAGGAGGAAGGAAAGGGGGGCCGGCCCCCCTCCCAATTTGGATTGGGCTTGGGGGGCGCCCCCTCCTTTGCTCTCCCACTATGACCCAATAAGGCCCATATACCTCCCGGGGGGTTCCGGTAACCTCCCGGTTCATCGGTAAATGCCCGATCTCACCTGGAACTATTCCGATGTCCAAATATAGTCGTCCAATATATCGATATTTATGTCTCAACCATTATAAGACTCCTCGTAATGTCCGTGACCATACCCAGGACTCCGAACTACCTTCGGTACATCAAAACACATAAACTCATAATACGATCATCACCGAACGTTAAGTGTGCGGACCCTACGGGTTTGAGAACTATGTAGACATGACCGAGACACATCTCCGGTCAATAACCAATAGCGGAACCTAGTGTAGGGGAACGTAGTAATTTCAAAAAAATTCCTACGCACACGCAAGATCATGGTGATGCATAGCAACGAGAGGGGAGAGTGTGATCTACGTACCCTCGTAGACCGACAGCGGAAGCGTTATGACAACGCGGTTGATGTAGTCGTATGTCTTCACGGCCCGATCGATCAAGCACCGAAACTATGGCACCTCCGAGTTCTAGCACACGTTCAGCTCGATGACGATCCCCGGACTCCGATCCAGCAAAGTGTCGGAGAAGAGTTCCGTCAGCACGACGGCGTGGTGACGATCTTGATGTTCTACTGTCGTAGGGCTTCGCCTAAGCACCACTACAATATTATCGAGGACTATGGTGGAAGGGGGCACTGCACACGGCTAAGAGAACGTTCTTGGAAATCAACTTGTGTGTCTAGGGATGCCCCCTGCCCCGTATATAAAGGAGCAAAGGGGGGGTGCAGCCGGCCCTAGGAGGAGGCACACCGGAGGAGTCCTACTCCTACCGGGAGTAGGACTCCCACCCTTTCCCTAGTTGTATTAGGACTTGGGGGAAGGAGGAGAGGGAAGAAAGGAAAGGGGGGGCGCCGCCCCCCTCCTTGTCCAATTCGGACTTGGGGGGGGGGGGGAAGGGGTGCGCGGCAGCCCCTAGGCCTCCTCTGCTCTTCCTCCACTAGGCCCATTAAGGCCCACTAGGTTACCGGGGGGTTCCGGTAACCTCCCGGTACTCCGGTAAAATGCTGATTTCACCCGGAACACTTCCGATGTCCAAATATAGGCTTCCAATATATCAATCTTTATGTCTCGACCATTGCGAGACTCCTCGTCATGTCCGTGATCACATCCGGGACTCCGAACAACCTTCGGTACATCAAAATACATAAACTCATAATGAAACTATCATCGTAACGTTAAGCGTGCGGACCCTACGGTTCGAGAACAATGTAGACATGACCGAGACACGTCTCTGGTCAATAACCAATAGCGGAACCTGGATGCTCATATTGGTTCCTACATATTATACGAAGATCTTTATCGGTCAGACCGCATAACAACATACGTTGTTCCCTTTGTCATCGGTATGTTACTTGCCCGAGATTCGATCGTCGGTATCTCAATACCTAGTTCAATCTCGTTACCGGCAAGTCTCTTTACTTGTTCCGTAATACATCATTTCGCAACTAACTCATTAGTTGCAATGCTTGTAAGGCTTATGTGATGAGCATTACCGAGAGGGCCCAGAGATACCTCTCCGACAATCGGAGTGACAAATCCTAATCTCAAAATACGCCAACCCAACATGTACCTTTGGAGACACCTGTAGAACACCTTTATAATCACCCATTTACGTTGTGACATTTGGTAGCACACAAAGTGTTCCTCCGGCAAGCAGGAGTTGCATAATCTCATAGTCATAGGAACATGTATAAGTCATGAAGAAAGCAATAGCAACATACTAAACGATCGGGTGCTAAGCTAATGGAATGGGTCATGTCAATCACATCATTCTCCTAATGATGTGATCCCGTTAATCAAATGACAACACATGTCTATGGTTAGCAAACATAACCATCTTTGATTAACGAGCTAGTCAAGTAGAGGCATACTAGTGACGTTTTAGTTTGTCTATGTATTCACACAAGTATTATGTTTCCGGATAATACAATTCTAGCATGAATAATAAACATTTATCATGATATAAGGAAATAAAATAATAACTTTATTATTGTCTCTAGGGCATATTTCCTTCAGTCTCCCACTTGCACTAGAGTCAATAATCTAGATTACACAGTAATGATTCTAACACCCATGGAGCCTTGGTGTTGATCATGTTTTGCTCGTGGAAGAGGCTTAGTCAACGAGTCTGCAACATTCAGATCCGTATGTATCTTGCAAATCTCTATGTCTCCCACCTGGACTAGATCCCGGATGAAATTGAAGCGTCTCTTGATGTGCTTGGTTCTCTTGTGAAATCTGGATTCCTTTGCCAAGGCAATTGCACTAGTATTGTCACAAAAGATTTTCATTGGACCCGATGCACTAGGTATGACACCTAGATCGGATATGAACTCCTTCATCCAGACTCCTTCATTTGCTGCTTCCGAAGCAGCTATGTACTCCGCTTCACATGTAGATCCCGCCACAACGCTTTGTTTAGAACTGCACCAACTGACAGCTCCACCGTTTAATGTAAACACGTATCCGGTATGCGATTTAGAATCGTCCGGATCAGTGTCAAAGCTTGCATCAACGTAACCATTTACGATGACCTCTTTGTCACCTCCATATACGAGAAACATATCCTTAGTCCTTTTCAGGTATTTCAGGATGTTTTTGACCGCTGTCTAGTGATCCACTCCTGGATTACTTTGGTACCTCTCTGCTAGACTTATAGCAAGACACACATTAGGTCTAGTACACAGCATTGCATACATGATAGAGCCTATGGCTGAAGCATAGTGAACATCTTTCATTTTCTCTCTATCTTCTGCATTGGTCGGGCATTGAGTCTTACTCAATTTCACACCTTGTAACACAGGCAAGAATCCTTTCTTTGCTTGATCCATTTTGAACTTCTTCAAAAATTTGTCAAGGTATGTGCTTTGTGAAAGTCCAACTAAGCGTCTTGATCTATCTCTATATATCTTAATGCCCAATATGTAAGCTGTTGGGAAACGTAGTAATTTCAAAAAATTTCCTACGCACACGCAAGATCATGGTGATGCATAGCAACGAGAGGGGAGAGTGTTGTCTACGTACCCTCGTAGACCGAAGCAGAAGCGTTGACGCAACATAGAGGAAGTAGTCATACGTCTTCCCGGTTCAACCGATCCAAGCACCGTTACTCCGACACCTCTGAGTTCTTGGCACACTTCAGCTCGATGACACTCCCCGGGCTCCGATCCAGCAAAGCTTCGGGGAAGAGTTCCGTCAGCACGACAGCGTGGTGACGATCTTGATGTTCAACCGTCGTAGGGCTTCACCTAAGCACCGCTACAATATGACCGAGGTGTAATATCGTGGAGGGGGGCACCGCACACGACTAAGGAACGATCACGAAGATCAACTTGTGTGTCCTAGGGTGCCCCCCTGCCCCCGTATATAAAGGAGCCAAGGGGAGGGGGCGGCCGGCAAAGGAGGGCGCGCCAAGGGGGAGTCCTACTCCCACCGGGAGTAGGACTCCCTTCTTTCCTAGTTGGAGAAGGAGAAGGGGAAAGAGGAGGAAGAGGGAAAGGAAAGGGGGGGCGCCGCCCCCCTTCCCTTGTCCTATTCGGACTAGGAAGGGGAGGGGCGCGCGGCCACCTCTTGCCTCCTTTCCTCTTCTCCCTTCAGGCCCATGTAGGCCCAATAACCCCCCGGGGGGTTCCGGTAACCCCCTGGTACTCCGGTAAAATCCCGATTTCACTTAGAACGATTCCGATATCCAAATATAGGCTTCCAATATATCGATCTTTATGTCTCGACCATTTCGAGACTCCTCGTCATGTCCATGATCACATCCGGGACACCGAACAACCTTCGATACATCAAAATACATAAACTCATAATGAAACTGTCATCGTAACGTTAAGCGTGCGGACCCTACGGTTCGAGAACAATGTAGACATGACCGAGACACGTCTCTGGTCAATAACCAATAGCGGAACCTGGATGCTCATATTGGTTCCTACATATTCTACGAAGATCTTTATCGGTCAGACCGCATAACAACATACGTTGTTCCCTTTGTCATCGGTATGTTACTTGCCCGAGATTCGATCATCGGTATCTCAATACCTAGTACAATCTCGTTACCGGAAAGTCTCTTTACTCGTTCCGTAATACATCATTTCGCAACTAACTCATTAGTTGCAATGCTTGCAAGGCTTATGTGATGAGCATTACCGAGAGGGCCCAGAGATACCTCTCCGACAATCGGAGTGACAAATCCTAATCTCGAAATACGCCAACCCAACATGTACCTTTGGAGACACCTGTAGAGCACCTTTATAATCACCCATTTACGTTGTGACGTTTGGTAGCACACAAAGTGTTCCTCCGGCAAACGGGAGTTGCATAATCTCATAGTCATAGGAACATGTATAAGTCATGAAGAAAGCAATAGCAACATACTAAACGATTGGGTGCTAAGTTAATGGAATGGGTCATGTCAATCAGATCATTCACCTAATGATGTGATCCCGTTAATCAAATAATAACTCTTTGTTCATGGTTAGGAAACATAACCATCTTTGATTAACGAGCTAGTCAAGTAGAGGCATACTAGTGGCACTCTGTTTGTCTATGTTTTCACACATGTATTATGTTTCCGGTTAATACAATTCTAGCATGAATAATAAACATTTATCATGATATAAGGAAATAAATAATAACTTTATTATTGCCTCTAGGGCATATTTCCTTCAGTCTCCCACTTGCACTAGAGTCAATAATCTAGATTACACAGTAATGATTCTAACACCCATGGAGCCTTGGTGCTGATCATGTTTTGCTCGTGGAAGAGGCTTAGTCAACGGGTCTGCAACATTCAGATCCGTATGTATCTTGCAAATCTCTATGTCTCCCACTTGGACTAGATCCCGGATGAAATTGAAGCGTCTCTTGACGTGCTTGGTTCTCTTGTGAAATCTGGATTCCTTTGCCAAGGCAATTGCACCAGTATTGTCACAAAAGATTTTCATTGGACCCGATGCACTAGGTATGACACCTAGATCGGATATGAACTCCCTCATCTAGACTCCTTCGTTCGCTGCTTCCGAAGCAGCTATGTACTCCGCTTCACATGTAGATCCCGCCACAACGCTTTGTTTAGAACTGCACCAACTGACAGCTCCACCGTTTAATGTAAACACGTATCCGGTTTGTGATTTAGAATCGACCGGATCAGTGTCAAAGCTTGCATCAACGTATCCTTTTACGATGAGCTCTTTGTCACCTCCATATATGAGAAACATATCCTTAGTCCTTTTCAGGTATTTCAGGATGTTCTTGACCGCTGTCCAGTGATCCACTCCTGGATCACTTTGGTACCTCCCTGCTAGACTTATAGCAAGGCACACATCAGGTCTGGTACACAGATTGCATACATGATAGAGCCTACGGCTGAAGCATAGGGAACATCTTTCATTTTCTCTCTATCTTCTGCAGTGGTCGGGCATTGAGTCTTACTCAACTTCACACCTTGTAACACAGGCAAGAACCCTTTCTTTGCTTGATCCATTTTGAACTTCTTCAAAATTTTGTCAAGGTATGTGCTTTGTGAAAGTCCAATTAAGCGTCTTGATCTATCTCTATAGATCTTAATGCCTAATATGTAAGCAGCTTCACCGAGGTCTTTCATTGAAAAACTCTTATTCAAGTATCCCTTTATGCTATCAAGAAATTCTATATCATTTCCAATTAGCAATATGTCATCCACATATAATATCAGAAATGCTACAGAGCTCCCACTCACTTTCTTGTAAATACATGCTTCTCCAAACGTCTGTATAAAACAAAATGCTTTGATCACACTATCAAAGCGTTTATTCCAACTCCGAGAGGCCTGCACCAGTCCATAAATGGATCGCTGGAGCTTGCACACTTTGTTAGCTCCCTTTGGATCGACAAAACCTTCTGGTTGCATCATATACAACTCTTCTTCCAGAAATCCATTCAGGAATGCAGTTTTGACATCCATCTGCCAAATTTCATAATCATAAAATGCGGCAATTGCTAACATGATTCGGACAGACTTAAGCATCTCTATGGGTGAGAAGGTCTCATCGTAGTCAATCCCTTGAACTTGCCGAAAACCTTTTGCGACAAGTCAAGCTTTGTAGACAGTAATATTACCGTCAGCGTCAGTCTTCTTCTTGAAGATCCATTTATTCTCAATTGCTTGCCGATCATCGGGCAAGTCAACCAAAGTCCATACTTTGTTCTCATACATGGATCCCATCTCAGATTTCATGGCTTCAAGCCATTTTGCGGAATCTGGGCTCACCATCGCTTCTTCATAGTTCGTAGGTTCATCATGATCTAGTAGCATGACTTCCAGAACAGGATTACCGTACCACTCTGGCGCGGATCTCACTCTGGTTGATCTACAAGGTTCAGTAGTATCTTGTTCTGAAGTTTCATGATCATCATCATTAGCTTCCTCACTAACTGGTGTAGGTGTCACAGAAACAGTTTTCTGTGATGCACTACTTTCCAATAAGGCAGCAGGTACAGTTACCTCGTCAAGTTCTACTTTCCTCCCACTCACTTCTTTCGAGAGAAACTCCTTCTCCAGAAAGTTTCCGAACTTAGCAACAAAAGTCTTGCCTTCGGATCTGTGATAGAAGGTGTATCCAATAGTCTCCTTTGGATATCCTATGAAGACACATTTCTCCGATTTGGGTTCGAGCTTATCAGGTTGAAGCTTTTTCACATAAGCATCGCAGCCCCAAACTTTCAGAAACAACAACTTTGGTTTCTTGCCAAACCATAGTTCATAAGGCGTCGTCTCAACGGATTTTGATGGTGCCCTATTTAACGTGAATGCAGCCGTCTCTAAAGCATAACCCCAAAACGATAGCAGTAAATCAGTAAGAGACATCATAGATCGCACCATATCTAGTAAAGTACGATTACGACGTTCGGACACACCATTACGCTGTGGTGTTCCGGATGGCGTGAGTTGCGAAACTATTCCGCATTGTTTCAAATGTACACCAAACTCGTAACTCAAATATTCTCCTCCACGATCAGATTGTAGGAATTTTATTTTCTTGTTACGATGATTGCCAACTTCACTCTGAAATTCTTTGAACTTTTCAAACGTTTCAGACTTATGTTTCATTAAGTAGATATACCCATATCTGCTTAAGTCATCTGTGGAGGTGAGAAAATAACGATATCCGCCACGAGCCTCAATATTCATCGGACCACATACATCTGTATGTATGATTTCCAACAAATCTGCTGCTCTCTCCATAGTACCGGAGAACGGCGTTTTAGTCATCTTGCCCATGAGGCACGGTTCGCAAGTACCAAGTGATTGATAATCAAGTGGTTCCAAAAGTCCATCAGTATGGAGTTTCTTCATGCGCTTTACACCGATATGACCTAAACGGCAGTGCCACAAATAAGTTGCACTATCATTATCAACTCTGCATCTTTTGGCTTCAACACTATGAATATGTGTGTCACTACTATCGAGATTCAATAAAAATAGACCACTCTTGAAGGGTGCATGACCGTAAAAGATATTACTCATATAAATAGAACAACCTGTTGGGGAACGTTGTAGAAAACAAAAAATTTCCTACTCGTTTCACCAAGATCATCTAGGAGTTCATCTAGCAACGAGTGATCAGATGCATCTACATACCTTTGTAGATCGCGCACGGAAGCGTTCAAAAGAACGGTGATGATGTAGTCGTACTCGACGTGATCCAAATCACCGATGACCAGCGCCGAACGGACGGCACCTCCGCGTTCAACACAGGTACGGAACAGCCACGTCTCCTCTTCTTGATCCAGCAAGGGAGGGAGGAGAGGTTGAGGGAGATGGCACCAGCAGCAGCACGACGGCGTGGTGTTGATGGAGCTGCAGTACTCCGGCAGAGCTTCGCTAAGCACTATGGAGGTGGAGGAGGTGTTGAGGAGGGAGAAGGAGGCAACCAAAGGCCAGGGCGTTCAGGTATGAAGTCCCTCCTCTTCTCCCACTATATATAGGGGTGCCAAGGGGGGTGGCCGGCCCTAGGAGATCCAATCTCCTAGGGGGTGCGGCGGCCAAGGGGGGGTTTCCCTCCCCCCCAAGGCACCTAGGAGGTGCCTTACCCTCCTAGGACTCTTGCCCCCTTGAACCCTAGGCGCATGGGCCTATGTGGGGCTGGTGCCCTTGGCCCATTAGGCCAAGGCGCACCCCCTTACAGCCCATGTGGCCCCCCAGGACAGGTGGACCCACCCGGTGGACCCCCGGGACCCTTCCGGTGGTCCCGGTACAATACCGATAACCCCGAAACTTGTCCCGATGTCCGAAACAGGACTTCCCATATATAAATCTTTACCTCCGGACCATTCCGGAACTCCTCGTGACGTCCGGGATCTCATCCGGGACTCCAAACAACATTCGGGTTACTGCATATACATATCCCTACAACCCTAGCGTAACCGAACCTTAAGTGTGTAGACCCTACGGGTTCGGGAGACAAGCAGACATGACCGAGACGAATCTTCGGTCAATAACCAACAGCGGGATCTGGATACCCATGTTGGCTCCCACATGCTCCACGATGATCTCATCGGATGAACCACGATGTCGAGGATTCAATCAACCCCGTACGCTATTCCCTTTGTCTATCGATATGTTACTTGCCCGAGATTCGATCGTCGGTATCCCAATACCTCGTTCAATCTCGTTACCGGCAAGTCACTTTACTCGTACCGTAATGCATGATCCCGTGACCAGACACTTGGTCACTCTGAGCTCATTATGATGATGCATTACCGAGTGGGCCCAGTGATACCTCTCCGTCATACGGAGTGACAAATCCCAGTCTTGATCCATGTCACCCAACAGACACTTTCGGAGATACCCGCAGTCTACCTTTATAGTCACCCAGTTACGTTGTGACGTTTGGCATACCCAAAGCACTCCTACAGTATCCGGGAGTTACACGATCTCATGGTCTAAGGAAAAGATACTTGACATTAGAAAACTCTAGCAAACAAACTATACGATCTTGTGCTATGTTTAGGATTGGGTCTTGTCCATCACATCATTCTCCTAATGATGTGATCTCGTTATCAATGACATCCAGTGTCCATAGTCAGGAAACCATGACTATCTGTTGATCAACGAGCTAGTCAACTAGAGGCTCACTAGGGACATGTTGATGTCTGTTATTCACACATGTATTACGATTTCCAGATAACACAATTATAGCATGAATAAAGACAATTATCATGAACAAGGAAATATAATAATAATGCTTTTATTATTGCCTCTAGGGCATATTTCCAACAGTCTCCCACTTGCACTAGATGCTATCCAAGATTTTGATGCCTAATATATAAGCAGCTTCTCCAAGGTCCTTCATTGAAAAACTTTTATTCAAGTAGGCCTTGATGCTGTCCAAGAGTTCTATATCATTTCCCATCAAGAGTATGTCATCTACATATAATATGAGAAATGCTACAGAGCTCCCACTCACTTTCTTGTAAATGCAGGCTTCTCCATAAGTCTGTGTAAACCCAAACGCTTTGATCATCTCATCAAAGCGAATGTTCCAACTCCGAGATGCTTGCACCAGCCCATAAATCGAGCGTTGGAGCTTGCACACTTTGTCAGCATTCTTAGGATCGACAAAACCTTCCGGCTGCATCATATACAATTCTTCCTTAAGGAAACCATTAAGGAATGCCGTTTTGACGTCCATTTGCCATATTTCGTAATCATAGAATGCGGCAATTGCTAACATGATTCGGACGGACTTCAGCTTCGCTACCGGTGAGAAAGTCTCATCGTAGTCAACCCCTTGAACTTGTCGATAACCCTTAGCGACAAGCCGAGCTTTATAGATGGTCACATTACCATCCGCGGCTGTCTTCTTCTTAAAGATCCATTTATTTTCTATGGCTCGCCGTTCAACGGGCAAGTCAGTCAAAGTCCATACTTCGTTCTCATACATGGATCCTATCTCGGATTTCATGGCTTCTAGCCATTTGTCGGAATCTGGTCCCGCCATCGCTTCTTCATAGTTCGAAGGTTCACCGTTGTCTAACAACATGATTTCCAAGACAGGGTTGCCGTACCATACTGGTGCGGAACGTGTCCTTGTGGACCTTCGAATTTCAGTAGGAGCTTGATCAGAAGTATCTTGATCATTATCATTAACTTCCTCTCTAGTCGGTGCTGGCACCTCAGGAACATTTTCTTGAGTTGCGCCATTTCCCGGCTCAAGAGGAAATACTTCATCAAGCTCTACTTTCCTCCCACTTACTTCTTTCGAGAGAAACTCTTTCTCCAGAAAGGACCCATTCTTGGCAACAAAGATCTTGCCTTCGGATCTGAGGTAGAAGGTGTACCCAATAGTTTCTTTTGGGTACCCTATGAAGACGCATTTTTCCGATTTGGGTTCGAGCTTTTCAGGTTGAAGTTTCTTGACATAAGCATCGCATCCCCAAACTTTTAGAAATGACAGCTTAGGTTTCTTCCCAAACCATAATTCATATGGTGTCGTCTCAACGGATTTCGACGGAGCCCTATTTAAAGTGAATGCGGCAGTCTCTAAAGCATAGCCCCAAAAAGAAAGCGGTAAATCGGTAAGAGACATCATAGATCGCACCATATCTAACAGAGTGCGATTACGATGTTCGGACACACCATTACGCTGAGGTGTTCCAGGCGGCGTGAGTTGTGAAACTATTCCACATTTTCTTAAGTGTGTGCCAAACTCGTGACTCAAGTATTCTCCTCCACGATCTGATCGCAGAAACTTGATTTTCCTGTCACGTTGATTTTCAACCTCACTCTGAAATTCCTTGAACTTTTCAAAGGTTTCAGACTTGTGTTTCATTAAGTAGATATACCCATACCTACTTAAATCATCAGTGAGGGTGAGAACATAACGACAGCCACCGCGAGCCTCAACACTCATTGGACCGCACACATCGGTATGTATGATTTCCAATAAGTCGGTTGCTCGCTCCATTGTTCCTGAGAACGGAGTCTTGGTCATTTTACCCATAAGGCATGGTTCGCACGTGTCAAATGATTCATAATCAAGAGACTCTAAAAGTCCATCAGCATGGAGCTTCTTCATGCGTTTGACACCTATGTGACCAAGGCGGCAGTGCCACAAGTATGTGGGACTATCATTATCAACTTTACTTCTTTTGGTACTCACATTATGAACATGTGTAGCATCACGTTCGAGATTCATAAAGAATAAACCATTCACCATAGGAGCATGACCATAAAACATATCTCTCATAAAAATGGAACAACCATTATTCTCAGATTTAAAAGAGTAGCCATCTCGAATTAAACGAGATCCCGATACAATGTTCATGCTCAGAGCTGGCACTAAATAACAATTATTAAGGTTTAAAACTAATCCCGAAGGGAGATGCAGAGGTAGCGTGCCGACGGCGATCACATTGACCTTGGAACCATTCCCGACGCGCATCGTCACCTCGTCCTTTGCCAGTTTCCGCTTATTCCGCAGCCCCTGCTTTGAGTTACAAATGTGAGCAACTGCACCGGTATCAAATACCCAGGAGCCACTACGGGCACTAGTAAGGTACACATCAATTACATGTATATCACATATACCTTTGGTTTTGCCGGCCTTCTTATCCGCTAAGTACTTAGGGCAGTTCCGCTTCCAGTGACCGCTTCCCTTGCAATAAAAGCACTCAGTCTCGGGCTTGGGTCCATTCTTTGGCTTCTTCCCGGCAGCTTGCTTGCCGGGCGCGGCAACCTCCTTGCCGTCCTTCTTGAAGCTCTTTTTACCCTTGCCTTTCTTGAACTTAGTGGTTTTATTGATCATCAACACTTGATGTTCCTTCCTGACTTCTACCTCCGCTGATTTTAGCATAGCAAATACTTCAGGAATGGTCTTTTCCATCCCCTGCATATTGAAGTTCATCACAAAGCTCTTGTAGCTTGGTGGAAGCGACTGGAGGATTCTGTCAATGACCGCATCATCCGGGAGATTAACTCCCAGCTGAGTCAAGCGGTTATGCAACCCAGACATAGTGAGTATGCGCTCACTGACAGAACTGTTTTCCTCCATCTTACAGCTGAAGAATTTGTCGGAGACTTCATATCTCTCGACCCGGGCATGAGCTTGGAAAACCATTTTCAGCTCTTCGAACATCTCATATGCTCCATGTCTCTCAAAACGCTTTTGGAGCCCCGGCTCTAGGCTGTAAAGCATGCCGCACTGAACGAGGGAGTAGTCATCGAAACGTGCCTGCCAAGCGTTCATAACGTCTTGTTCCGCAGGGAGAACGGGTGCGTCACCAAGCGGTGCTTGTAGGACATAATCTTTCTTGGCAGCTATGAGGATGATCCTCAGGTTCCGGACCCAGTCCGTATAGTTGCTGCCATCGTCTTTCAGCTTAGTTTTCTCTAGGAACGCGTTGAAGTTGAGGACTACGTTGGCCATTTGATCTACAAGACATATTGCAAAGATTTTAGACTAAGTTTATGATAATTAAGTTCAACTAATCAAATTATTAGTGAACTCCCACTTAGATTAGACATCCCTCTAGTCATCTAAGTATTACATGATCCGAGTTAAACTAGACCGTGTCCGATCATCACGTGAGACGGACTAGTCAACATCGGTGAACATCTTCATGTTGATCGTATCTTCTATACGACTCATGCTCGACCTTTCGGTCTTCTGTGTTCCGAGGCCATGTCTGTACATGCTAGGCTCGTCAAGTGAACCTAAGTGTTTGCATGTGTAAATCTGTCTTACAGCCGTTGTATGTGAACGTCTGAATAAAACACCCGATCATTACGTGGTGTTTTGAAACAGCGAACTGTCGCAACGGTGCACAGTTAGGGGGAACACTTCTTGAATTTATTGTGAGGGATCATCTTATTTACTACCGTCGTTCTAAGTAAACAAGATGCAAAACATGATAAACATCACATGCAATCAAATAATAAACGTGACATGATATGGCCAATATCACACAACTCCTTTGATCTTCATCTTGGGGCTCCATGATCATCTTGTCACCGGCTAGACACCATGATCTCCATCATCATGATCTCCATCATCGTGTCTCCATGAAGTTGCTCGCCAATTATTACTTCTACTACTATGGCTAACGCGTTTAGCAATAAAGTAAAGTAATTACATGGCGTTTCTTGATGACACGCAGGTCATATAAAAGAATAAAGACAACTCCTATGGCTCCTGCCGGTTGTCATACTCATCGACATGCAAGTCGTGATTCCTATTACAATAGCATGAACATCTCATACATCACATATAGATCATTCATCATTCATCACAACTTTGGCCATATCATATCACAAACCACTTGCTGCAAAAACAAGTTAGACGTCCTCTAATTGTTGTTGCAAGTTTTACGTGGCTGAATTAGGGTTCTAGCAAGAACGTTTTCTTACCTACGTTAAAGCCACAACGTGATTTGTCAACTTCTATTTACCCTTCATAAGGACCCTGTTCATCGATTCCGCTCCAACTAAAGTAGGAGAGACAGACACCCGCCAGCCACCTTATGCAACTAGTGCATGTTAGTCGGTGGAACCGGTCTCACGTAAGCGTACGTGTAAGGTTGGTCCGGGCCGCTTCATCCCACAATACGCTGAAGCAAGAAAGGACTAGTAACGGCAAGAAAGTTGACAAATCTACGCCCACAACAAATTGTGTTCTACTCGCGCAAGAAGAACTACGCATAGACCTAGCTCATGATGCCACTGTTGGAGAACGTTGCAGAAAACAAAAATTTTCCTACTCGTTTCACCAAGATCATCTAGGAGTTCATCTAGCAACGAGTGATTAGATGCATCTACATACCTTTGTAGATCGCAAGCGGAAGCGTTCAAAAGAACGGTGATGATGTAGTCGTACTCGACGTGATCCAAATCACCGATGACCAGCGCCGAACGGACGGCACCTCCGCGTTCAACACACGTACGGAACAGCCACGTCTCCTCCTTCTTGATCCAGCAAGGGAGGGAGGAGAGGTTGAGGGAGATGGCACCAGCAGCAGCACGACGGCGTGGTGTTGATGGAGCTGCAGTACTCCGGCAGAGCTTCGCTAAGCACTATGGAGGTGGAGGAGGTGTTGGGGAGGGAGAAGGAGGCAACCAAAGGCCAAGGCGTTCAGGTATGAAGTCCCTCCTCTCCCCCACTATATATAGGAGGGCCAAGGGGGGTGGCCGGCCCTAGGAGATCCAATCTCCTAGGGGGTGCGGCGGCCAAGGGGGGTTTCCCTCCCCCCCCAAGGCACCTAGGAGGTGCCTTCCCCTCCTAGGACTCTTCCCCCTTCAAACCCTAGGCGCATGGGCCTATGTGGGGCTGGTGCCCTTGGCCCATTAGGCCAAGGCGCACCCCCTACAGCCCATGTGCCCCCCCCGGGACAGGTGGACCCACCCGGTGGACCCCCGGGACCCTTCCGGTGGTCCCGGTACAATACCGATAACCCCGAAACTTGTCCCGATGCCCGAAACAGGACTTCCCATATATAAATCTTTACCTCCGGACCATTCCGGAACTCCTCGTGACGTCCGGGATCTCATCCGGGACTCCGAACAACATTCGGGTTACTGCATATACATATCCCTACAACCCTAGCGTAACTGAACCTTAAGTGTGTAGACCCTACGGGTTCGAGAGACAAGCAGACATGACCGAGACGACTCTCCGGTCAATAACCAATAGCGGGATCTGGATACCCATGTTGGCTCCCACATGCTCCACGATGATCTCATCGGATGAACCACGATGTCGAGGATTCAATCAACCCCGTACGCTATTCCCTTTGTCTATCGATATGTTACTTGCCCGAGATTCGATCGTCGGTATCCCAATACCTCGTTCAATCTCGTTACCGGCAAGTCACTTTACTCGTACCGTAATGCATGATCCCGTGACCAGACACTTGGTCACTCTGAGCTCATTATGATGATGCATTACCGAGTGGGCCCAGTGATACCTCTCCGTCATACGGAGTGACAAATCCCAGTCTTGATCCATGTCACCCAACAGACACTTTCGGAGATACCCGTAGTCTACCTTTATAGTCACCCAGTTACGTTGTGACGTTTGGCATACCCAAAGCACTCCTACAGTATCCGGGAGTTACACGATCTCATGGTCTAAGGAAAAGATACTTGACATTAGAAAACTCTAGCAAACGAACTATACGATCTTGTGCTATGTTTAGGATTGGGTCTTGTCCATCACATCATTCTCCTAATGATGTGATCTCGTTATCAATGACATCCAGTGTCCATAGTCAGGAAACCATGACTATCTGTTGATCAACGAGCTAGTCAACTAGAGGCTCACTAGGGACATGTTGATGTCTGTTATTCACACATGTATTACGATTTCCAGATAACACAATTATAGCATGAATAAAGACAATTATCATGAACAAGGAAATATAATAATAATGCTTTTATTATTGCCTCTAGGGCATATTTCCAACACAACCATTATTCTCAGATTTAAATGAATAACCGTCTCGCATCAAACAAGATCCAGATATAATGTTCATGCTTAACGCTGGCACCAAATAACAATTATTTAGGTCTAATATTAATCTCGAAGGTAGACGTAGAGGTAGCGTGCCGACTGCGATCACATCGACTTTGGAACCGTTTCCCACGCGCATCGTCACCTCGTCCTTAGCCAATCTTCGCTTAATCCGTAGTCCCTGTTTCAAGTTGAAAATATTAGCAACAGAACCAGTATCAAATACCCAGGTGCTACTGCGAGCATTAGTAAGGTACACATCAATAACATGTATATCACATATACCTTTGTTCACCTTGCCATCCTTCTTATCCGCCAAATACTTGGGGCAGTTCCGCTTCTAGTGACCAGTCTGCTTGCAGTAGAAGCACTCAGTTTCAGGCTTAGGTCCAGGTTTGGGTTTCTTCTCTTGAGCAGCAACTTGCTTGCTGTTCTTTTTGAAGTTCCCCTTCTTCTTCCCTTTGCCCTTTTTCTTGAAACTAGTGGTCTTGTTGACCATCAACACTTGATGCTCCTTCTTGATTTCTACCTCCGCAGCTTTCAGCATTGCGAAGAGCTCAGGAATAGTCTTAATCATCCCTTGCATATTATAGTTCATCACGAAGCTCTTGTAGCTTGGTGGCAGTGATTGGAGAATTCTGTCAATGACGCAATCATCTGGAAGATTAACTCCCAATTGAATCAAGTGATTATTATACCCAGACATTTTGAGTATATGCTCACTGACAAAACTGTTCTCCTCCATCTTGCAGCTATAGAACTTATTGGAGACTTCATATCTCTCAATTCGGGCATTTGCTTGAAATATTAACTTCAACTCCTGGAACATCTCATATGCTCCATGACGTTCAAAACGTCGTTGAAGTCCCGATTCTAAGCCGTAAAGCATGGCACACTGAACTATCGAGTAGTCATCAGCTTTGCTCTGCCAGACGTTCATAACATCTGGTGTTGCTCCAGCAGCAGGCCTGGCACCCAGCGGTGCTTCCAGGACATAACTCTTCTGTGCAGCAATGAGGATAATCCTCAAGTTACGGACCCAGTCCGTGTAATTGCTACCATCATCTTTCAACTTTGCTTTCTCAAGGAACGCAATAAAATTCAACGAAACAACAGCACGATCCATCTATCTACAATCAAGCATAAACAAGCAAGATACTATCAGGTACTAAGTTTCATGATAAATTTAGGTTCAATTAATTTACTTAAAGAACTCCCACTTAGATAGACATCCCTCTAATCCTCTAAGTGATTACGTGATCCAAATCAACTAAACCATGTCCGATCATCACGTGAGATGGAGTAGTTTCATTGGTGAACATCACTATGTTGATCATATCTACTATATGATTCACGCTCGACCTTTCGGTCTCTGTGTTCCGAGGCCATATCTGTATATGCTTGGCTCGTCAAGTATAACCTGAGTATTCCATGTGTGCAACTGTTTTGCACCCGTTATATTTGAACGTAGAGCCTATCACACCCGATCATCACGTGGTGTCTCAGCACGAAGAACTTTCGCAACGGTGCATACTCAGGGAGAACACTTCTTGATAATTAGCGAGAGATCATCTTAAAATGCTACCGTCAATCAAAGCAAGATAAGATTCATAAAAGATAAACATCGCATGCAATCAATATAAGTGATATGATATGGCCATCATCATCTTGTGCTTGTGATCTCCATCTTCGAAGCACCGTCGTGATCACCATCGTCACCGGCGCGACACCTTGATCTCCATCGTAGCATCGTTGTCGTCTCGCCAATCTTATGCTTCCACAACTATCGCTACCGCTTAGTGATAAAGTAAAGCATTACAGCGCGATTGCATTGCATACAATAAAGCGACAACCATATGGCTCCTGCCAGTTGCCGATAACTCGGTTACAAAACATGATCATCTCATACAATAAAATTTAGCATCATGTCTTGACCATATCACATCACAACATGCCCTGCAAAAACAAGTTAGACGTCCTCTACTTTGTTGTTGCAAGTTTTACGTGGCTGCTACGGGCTTAAGCAAGAACCAATCTTACCTACGCATCAAAACCACAACGATAGTTTGTCAAGTTGGTGCTGTTTTAACCTTCGCAAGGACCGGGCCTAGCCACACTCGGTTCAACTAAAGTTGGAGAAACTGTCACCCGCTAGCCACCTTTGTGCAAAGCACGTCGGGAGAACCGGTCTCGCGTAAGCGTACGCGTAATGTCGGTCCGGGCCGCTTCGTCCAACAATACCGCCGAACCAAAGTATGACATGCTGGTAAGCAGTATGACTTATATCGCCCACAACTCACTTGTGTTCTACTCGTGCATATAACATCAACACATAAAACCTAGGCTCGGATGCCACTGTTGGGAAACGTAGTAGTTTCAAAAAAATTCCTACGCACACGCAAGATCATGGTGATGCATAGCAACTAGAGGGGAGAGTGTTGTCTACGTACCCTCGTTGACCGAAGCGGAAGCGTTGATGCAACATAGAGGAAGTAGTCGTACGTCTTCCCGGTTCAACCGATCCAAGCACCGTTACTCCGGCACCTCCGAGTTCTTGGCACACGTTCAGCTCGATGACGCTCCCTGGGCTCCGATCCAGCAAAGCTTCGGGGAAGAGTTCCGTCAGCACGACGGCGTGGTGACGATCTTGATGTTCAACCGTCGCAGGGCTTCGCCTAAGCACCGCTACAATATGACCGAGGTGTAATATCGTGGAGGGGGGCACCGCACACGGCTAAGGAACGATCACGAAGATCAACTTGTGTGTCCTAGGGTGCCCCCCTGCCCCCGTATATAAAGGAGCCAAGGGGAGGGGGCGGCCGGCCAAGGAGGGCGCACCAAGGGGGAGTCCTACTCCCACCGGGAGTAGGACTCCCTTCTTTCCTAGTTGGAGAAGGAGAAGGGGAAAGAGGAGGAAGAGGGAAAGGAAAGGGGGGGCGCCGCCCCCCTTCCCTTGTCCTATTCAGACTAGGAAGGGGAGGGGCACGCGACCACCTCTTGCCTCCTTTCCTCTTCTCCCTTAAGGCCCATGTAGGCCCAATAACCCCCCGGGGGGTTCCGGTAACCCCCCCGGTACTCCGGTAAAATCCTGATTTCACCCGGAACGATTCCGATATCCAAATATAGGCTTCCAATATATCGATCTTTATGTCTCGACCATTTCGAGACTCCTCGTCATGTCCATGATCACATCCGGGGCTCCGAACAACCTTCGGTACATCAAAATACATAAACTCATAATGAAACTGTCATCATAACGTTAAGCGTGCGGACCCTACGGTTCGAGAACAATGTAGACATGACCGAGACACGTCTCCGGTCAATAACCAATAGCAGAACCTGGATGCTCATATTGGTTCCTACATATTCTACGAAGATCTTTATCGGGCAGACCGCATAACAACATACGTTGTTCCCTTTGTCATCGGTATGTTACTTGCCCGAGATTCGATCGTCGGTATCTCAATACCTAGTTCAATCTCGTTACCGGCAAGTCTCTTTACTCGTTCCGTAATACATCATTTCGAAACTAACTCATTAGTTGCAATGCTTGCAAGGCTTATGTGATGAGCATTACCGAGAGGGCCCAGAGATACCTCTCCGACAATCGGAGTGACAAATCCTAATCTCGAAATACGCCAACCCAACATGTACCTTTGGAGACACCTGTAGAGCACCTTAATAATCACCCATTTACGTTGTGACGTTTGGTAGCACACAAAGTGTTCCTCCGGCAAACGGGAGTTGCATAATCTCATAGTCATAGGAACATGTATAAGTCATGAAAAAAGCAATAGCAACATACTAAACGATCGGGTGCTAAGCTAATGGAATGGGTCATGTCAATCAGATCATTCACCTAATGATGTGATGCCGTTAATCAAATAACAACTCTTTGTTCATGGTTAGGAAACATAACCATCTTTGATTAACGAGCTAGTCAAGTAGAGGCATACTAGTGACACTCTGTTTGTCTATGTATTCACACATGTATTATGTTTCCGGTTAATACAATTCTAGCATGAATAATAAACATTTATCATGATATAAGGAAATAAATAATAACTTTATTATTGCCTCTAGGGCATATTTCCTTCATAAGCAGCTTCACCGAGGTCTTTCATTGAAAAACTCTTATTCAAGTATCCCTTTATGCTATCCAGAAATTCTATATTATTTCCGATTAGTAATATATCATCTACATATAATATCAGAAATGCTATAGAGCTCCCACTCAATTTCTTGTAAATACAGGCTTCTCCAAAAGTCTGTACAAAACCAAATGCTTTGATCACACTATCAAAGCATTTATTCCAACTCCGAGAGGCTTGCACCAGTCCATAAATGGATCGCTGGAGCTTGCACACTTTGTTAGCTCCCTTTGGATCGACAAAACCTTCCGGTTGCATCATATACAACTCTTCTTCCAGAAATCCATTCAGGAATGCAGTTTTGACATCCATCTGCCAAATTTCATAATCATAAAATGCGGCAATTGCTAACATGATTCAGACAGACTTAAGCATCGCTACGGGTGAGAAGGTCTCATCGTAGTCAATCCCTTGAACTTGTCGAAAACCTTTTGCGACAAGTCGAGCTTTGTAGACAGTAACATTACTGTGAGCGTCAGTCTTCTTCTTGAAGATCCATTTATTCTCAATTGCTTGCCGATCATTGGGCAAGTCAACCAAAGTCCACACTTTGTTCTCATACATGGATCCCATCTCAGATTTCATGGCTTCAAGCCATTTTGCGGAATTTGGGCTCACCATCACTTCTTCAGTTTGTAGGTTCACCATGATCTAGTAGCATGACTTCCAGAACAGGATTACCGTACCACTCTGGTGCGGATCTTACTCTGGTTGATCTACGAGGTTCAGTAGTATTTTGTTCTGAAGTTTCATGATCATCATCATTAGCTTCCTCACTAATTGGTGTAGGTGTCACAGAAACTGGTTTCTGTGATGTACTACTTCCAATAAGGGAGTAGGTACAGTTACCTCATCAAGTTCTACTTTCCTCCCACTCACTTTTTTCGAGAGAAACTCCTTCTCTAGAAAGTTTCCGAATTTAGCAACAAAAGTCTTGCCTTCGGATCTGTGATAGAAGGTGTATCCAATAGTTTCCTTTGGATATCCTATGAAGACACATTTCTCCGATTTGGGTTCGAGCTTATCAGGTTGAAGCTTTTTCACATAAGCATCGCAGCCCCAAACTTTCAGAAACGACAACTTTGGTTTCTTGCCAAACCACAGTTCATAAGGCGTCGTCTCAACGGATTTTGGTGGTGCCCTATTTAACGTGAATGCAGCCGTCTCTAAAGCATAACCCCAAAACGATAGCGATAAATCAGTAAGAGACATCATAGATCGCACCATATCTAGTAAAGTACGATTACGACGTTCGGACACACCATTACGCTGTGGTGTTCCGGGTGCCGTGAGTTGTGAAACTATTCCGCATTGTTTCAAATGTACACCAAACTCGTAACTCAAATATTCTCCTCCACGATCAGATCGTAGGAATTTTATTTTCTTGTTACGATGATTTTCAACTTCACTCTGAAATTCTTTGAACTTTTCAAATGTTTCAGACTTATGTTTCATTAAGTAGATATACCCATATCTGCTTAAGTTATCTGTGAAGGTGAGAAAATAACGATATCCGCCACGAGCCTCAACATTCATCGGACCACATACATCTATATGTATGATTTCCAACAAATCTGTTGCTCTCTCCATAGTACCGAAGAACGGTGTTTTTGTCATCTTGCCCATAAGGCACGGTTCGCAAGTACCAAGTGATTCATAATCAAGTGGTTCCAAAAGTCCATCAGTATGGAGTTTCTTCATGCGCTTTACACCGATATGACCTAAACGGCAGTGCCACAAATAAGTTGCACTATCATTATCAACTCTGCATCTTTTGGTTTCAACATTATGAATATGTGTGTCACTACTTGTGATAGCCTGGCTTAAGGACTCTAGCTAAGACCTTTTTGAGACCCTGGGTGACTCGCGTGGACTTATCCCCTCTCGGTAAGCCGAAGACCATATGTGTCCAGGGTGTTACACTACTATCGAGAAATAAGGATAGACCACTCTTCAAGGCTACATGACCATAAAAGATATTACTCATATAAATAGAACAACCATTATTCTCTCATTTAAATGAATAACCGTCTCGCATCAAACAAGATCCTGATATAATCTTCATGCTCAACGCTGGCACCAAATAACAATTACTTAGGTCTAATACTAATCCCGAAGGTAGATGTAGAGGTAGCGTGCCGACCGCGATCGCATTGACTTGGGAACCATTTCCCACGCGCATCGTCACCTCGTCCTTAGCCAATCTTTGCTTAATTCGTAGTCCCTGTTTCGAGTTGCAAATATTAGCAACAGAACCAGTATCAAATACCCAGGTGCTACTGCGAGCATTAGTAAGGTACACATCAATAACATGTATATCGTATATACCTTTGTTCACCTTGCCATCCTTCTTATCCGCCAAATACTTGGGGCAGTTCCGCTTCCAGTGACCAGTCTGCTTGCAGTAGAAGCACTCAGTTTCAGGCTTAGGTCCAGATTTGGGTTTCTTCTCCTGAGTAGCAACTTGCTTGCTGTTCTTTTTGAAGTTCCCCTTCTTCTTCCCTTTGCCCTTTTTATTGAAACTAGTGGTCTTGTTGATCATCAACACTTGATGCTCCTTCTTGATTTCTACCTCCGCAGATTTCAGCATTGCGAAGAGCTCGAGAATAGTCTTATTCATCCCTTGCATATTATAGTTCATCACGAAGCTCTTGTAGCTAGGTGGAAGTGATTGGAGAATTCTGTCAATGACGCAATCATCTGGAAGATTAACTCCCAATTGAATCAAGTGATTATTATACCCAGACATTTTGAGTATATGCTCACTGACAGAACTGTTCTCCTCCATCTTGCAGCTATATAACTTATAGGAGACTTCATATCTCTCAATCTGGGCATTTGCTTGAAATATTAACTTCAACTCCTGGAACATCTCATATGCTCCATGACGTTCAAAACGTTGTTGAAGTCCCAATTCGAAGCCGTAAAGCATGGCACACTGAACTATCGAGTAGTCATCAGCTTTGCTCTGTCAGACGTTCATAACATCTGGTGTTGCTCCAGCAGCAGGCCTGGCACCCAGCAGTGCTTCCAGGACGTAATTATTCTGTGCAGTAATGAGGATAATCCTCAAGTTACGGACCCAGTCTATGTAATTGCTACCATCATCTTTCAACTTTACTTTCTCAAGGAACGCATTAAAATTCAACGGAACAACAACACGGGCCATCTATCTACAATCAAACATAAATAAGCAAGATACTACCAGGTACTAAGTTCTTGATAAATTTAAGTTCAATTAATCATATTACTAAAGAACTCCCACTTAGATAGACATCCATCTAATCCTCTAAGTGATCACGTGATCCAAATAAACTAAACCATGTCCGATCATCACGTGAGATGGAGTAGTTTCATTGGTGAACATCACTATGTTGATCATATCTACTATATGATTCACGCTCGACCTTTCGGTCTCTGTGTTCCGAGGCCATATCTGTATATGCTTGGCTCGTCAAGTATAACCTGAGTATTCCACGTGTGCAACTGTTTTGCACCCGTTGTATTTGAACGTAGAGCCTATCACACCCGATCATCACGTGGTGTCTCAGCACGAAGAACTTTCGCAACGGTGCATACTCAGGGAGAACACTTCTTGATAATTAGCGAGAGATCATCTTAAAATGCTATCGTCAATCAAAGCAAGATAAGATTCATAAAAGATAAACATCACATGCAATCAATATAAGTGATATGATATGGCCATCATCATCTTGTGCTTGTGATCTCCATCTTCGAAGCACCGTCATGATTACCATCGTCTCCGGCGCGACACCTTGATCATCATCGTAGCATCGTTGTCATCTCGCCAATCTTATGCTTCCACGACTATCGCTACCGCTTAGTGATAAAGTAAAGCATAACAGCGCAATTACATTGCATACAATAAATCGACAACCATATGGCTCCTGCCAGTTGCCGATAACTCGGTTACAAAACATGATCATCTCATACAATAAAATTTAGCATCATGTCTTGACCATATCACATCACAACATACCCTGCAAAAACAAGTTAGACGTCCTCTACTTTGTTGTTGCAAGTTTTATGTGGCTGCTACGGGCTTAAGCAAGAACCAATCTTACCTACGCATCAAAACCACAACGATAGTTTGTCAAGTTGGTGCTATTTTAACCTTCGCAAGGACCGGGCATAGCCATTACTCGGTTCAACTAAAGTTAGAGAAACTGACACCCGCCAGCCACCTATGTGCAAAGCACGTCGGTAGAACCAGTCTCGCGTAAGCGTACGCGTAATGTTGGTCCGGGCCACTTCATCCAACAATACCGCCGAACAAAAGTATGACATGCTGGTAAGCAGTATGACTTATATCGCCCACAACTCGCTTGTGTTCTACTCGTGCATATAACATCATCACATAAAACCTAGGCTCTGATGCCACTGAAGGGGAACGGTAGTAATTTCAAAAAAATTCCTACGCACACGCAAGATCATGGTGATGCATAGCAACGAGAGGGGAGAGTTTCATCTACGTACCCTCGTAGACCGACAGCGGAAGCGTTATGACAACGCTGTTGATGTAGTCGTACGTCTTCACGGCCCGATCGATCAAGCATCGAAACTATGGCACTTCCGAGTTCTAGCACACGTTCAGCTCGATGACGATCCCCGTACTCCGATCCAGCAAAGTGTCAGAGAAGAGTTCCGTCAGCACGACGGTGTGGTGACGATCTTGATGTTCTACTATCGCAGGGCTTCGCCTAAGCACCACTACAATATTATCGAGGACTATGGTGGAAGGGGGCATCGCACACGGCTAAGAGAATGATCTTGGAGATCAACTTGTGTGTCTAGGGATGCCCCCTGCCCCCGTATATAAAGGAGCAAAGGGGGGGTGCGGCCGGCCCTAGGAGGAGGCGCGCCGAAGGAGTCCTACTCCTACCGGGAGTAGGACTCCCACCCTTTCCCTAGTTGGATTAGGACTTGGGGGGAAGGAGGAGAGGGGAGAAAGGAAAGGGGGGGCGCCGCCCCCCCTCCTTGTCCAATTCGGACTTGGGGGGAAAGGGCGCGCGGCAGCCCCTAGGCCTCCTCTCCTCTTCCTCCACTAGGCCCATTAAGGCCCATTAGGTTACCGGGGGGTTCCGGTAACCTCCCGGTACTTCGGTAAAATGCTAATTTCACCTGGAACACTTCCGATGTCCAAACATAGGCTTCCAATATATCAATCTTTATGTCACGACCATTTCGAGACTCCTCGTCATGTCCGCGATCACATCCAGGACTCCAAACAAACTTCAGTACATCAAAATATATAAACTCATAATGAAACTATCATCGTAACGTTAAGCATGCGGACCCTACGGGTTCAAGAACAATGTAGACATGACCGAGACATGTCTCCGGTCAATAACCAATAGCGGAACCTGGATGCTCATATTGGCTCCCACATATTCTACGAAGATCTGTTATCGGTCAGACCGCATAACAACATACTTTGTTCCCTTTGTCATCGGTATGTTACTTGCCCGAGATTCGATCATCGGTATCTCAATACCTAGTTCAATCTCGTTACCGGCAAGTCTCTTTACTCATTTCGTAATACATCATCTCGCAACTAACTCATTAGTTGCAATGCTTGCAAGGCTTATGTGATGTGTATTACCGAGAGGGCCCAGAGATACCTCTCCGACAATTGGAGTGACAAATCCTAATCTCGAAATACGCCAACCCAACATGTACCTTTTGAGACACCTGTAGAGCTCCTTTATAATCACCCAGTTATGTTGTGACGTTTGGTAGCACACAAAGTGTTCCTCCGGCAAACGGGAGTTGCATAATCTCATAGTCATAGGAACATGTATAAGTCATGAAGAAAGCAATAGCAACATACTAAACGATCGGGTGCTAAGCTAATGGAATGGGTCATGTCAATCACATCATTCTCCTAATGATGTGATCCCGTTAATCAAATGACAACACATGTCTATGGTTAGGAAACATAACCATCTTTGATTAATGAGCTAGTCAAGTATTCACACAAGTATTATGTTTCCGGATAATACAATTCTAGCATGAATAATAAACATTTATCATGATATAAGGAAATAAAATAATAACTTTATTATTGCCTCTAGGGCATATTTCCTTCACCTAGATGCTCATATTGGTTCCTACATATTCTATGAATATCTTTATCGGTCAAACCGCATAACAATATACGTTGTTCCCTTTGTCATCGGTATGTTACTTGCCCGAGATCTGATCGTGGGTATCTCAATACCTAGTTCAATCTCATTACCGACAAGTCTCTTTACTCGTTCCGTAATGCTACATCTCGTAACTAACTCATTAGATACATTGCTTGCAAGGCTTATAGTGATGTACACTACCGAGAGGGCCCAGAGATACCTCTCCGACAATCGGAGTGACAAATCCTAATCTCGATCTATGCCAACTCAACAAACACCATCGGAGACACCTGTAGAGCACCTTTATAATCACCTAGTTATGTTGTGATGTTTGGTAGCACAAAAAGTGTTCCTATGGTATTTGGGAGTTGCATGATCTCATAGTCATAGGAACATGTATAAGTTATGGAGAAAGCAATAGCAACAAAATAAACGTTCATCGTGCTAAGCTAACGGATGGGTCAAGTCAATCACATCATTCTCTAATGATGTGATCCCGTTTATCAAATGACAACTCATGTCTATGGTTAGGAAACATAACCATCATTGATTCAACGAGCTAGTCAAGTAGAGGCAAACTAGTGACACTCTATTTGTCTATGTATTCACACATGTACTAAGTTTCCGGTTAATACAATTCTAGCATGAATAATAAACATTTATCATGATATAAGGAAATATAAATAACAACTTTATTATTGCCTCTAGGGCATATTTCCTTCAGTCTCTCACTTGCACTAGAGTCAATAACCTAGATTACATTGTAAAGATTCTAACACCCATGGAGTCTTGGTGCTGATCATGTTTTGCTCGTGAGAGAGGCTTAGTCAACGGGTCTGCAACATTCAGATTCATATGTATCTTGCAAATCTCTATGTCTCCCTCCTTGACTTGATCGCGGATGGAATTGAAGCGTCTCTTGATGTGCTTGGTTCTCTTGTGAAATCTGGATTCCTTTGCCAAGGCAATTGCACCTGTATTGTCACAAAAGATTTTCATTGGACCCGATGCACTAGGTATGACACCTAGATCGGATATGAACTCCTTCATCCAGACTCCTTCATTTGCTGCTTCCGAAACAGCTATGTATTCCGCTTCACACGTAGATCCCGACACGACGCTTTGCTTCGAACTGCACCAACTGACAGCTCCACCATTTAATAAAAACACGTATCTGGTTTGTGACTTAGAGTCATCCGGATCAGTGTCAAAGCTTGCATCGACGTAATTGTTTACGACGGGCTCTTTGTCACCTCCATATATGAGAAACATATCCTTAGTCCTTTTCAGGTATTTCAGGATATTCTTGACCGCTGTCTAGTGATCCACTCCTGGATTACGTTGGTACCTCCCTGCTAAACTGATAGCAAGGCACACATCAGGTCTGGTACACGGCATTGCATACATGATAGAGCCTATGGCTGAAGCATAGGGAACATCTTTCATTTTCTCTCTATCTTCTGCAGTGGTCGGGCATTGAGTCTGACTCAACTTCACACCTTGTAATACAGGCAAGAACCCTTTCTTTGCCTGATCCATTTGGACTTCTTCAAAACTTTATCAATGTATGTGCTTTGTGAAAGTCCAATTAAGCATCTTGATCCATCTCTATAGATCTTGATGATCAATATATAAGCAGCGTCACCGAGGTCTTTCATTGAAAAATTCTTATTCAAGTATCCTTTTATGTTATTCAGAAATTCGGTATCATCTTCGATCAACAATATGTCATCTACATATAATATCAGAAATGCTACGGAGCTCCCACTAACTTTCTTGTAAATACAGGCTTCTCCAAAAGTCTGTATAAAACCATATGCTTTGATCACACTATCAAAGCGTATATTCTAACTCCGAGAGGCTTGCACCAGTCCATAAATGAATCGCTGGAGCTTGCACACTTTGTTAGCACGTTTTGGATCGAAAAAACCTTCCAGTTGCATCATATACAACTCTTCTTTAAGATATCCATTAAGGAATGCAGTTTTAACATCTATTTGCCAAATTTCATAATCATAAAATGCGGCAATTGCTAACATGATTCGGACGGACTTAAGCATCGCTGCGGGTGAGAAGGTCTCATCGTAGTCAACTCCTTGAACTTGTCGAAAACCTTTTGTAACAAGTCAAGCTTTGTAGACAGTAATATTACCGCCAGTGTCAGTCTTCTTCTTGAAGATCCATTTATTCTCTATGGCTTGCCGATCATCGGGCAAGTCAACCAAAGTCCATACTTTATTCTCATACATGGATCCCATCTCAGATTTCATGGCCTCAAGCCATTTTGTGGAATCTGGGCTCATCATCGCTTCCTCATAGTTCGTAGGTTCGTCATGGTCAAGTAACATGACTTCCAGAACATGATTACCATACCACTCTGGTGCGGATCTTACTCTGGTTGACCTACGAGGCTCGGTAGTAACCTGATCAGAAGTTTCATGATTATCATCATTAGATTCCTCACTTACTGGTGTAGGAATCACTGGAACTGATTTCAGTGATGAACTACTTTCCAATAAGGGAGAAGGTACAATTACCTCGTCAAGTTCTACTTTCCTCCCACTCACTTCTTTCAAGAGAAACTCCTCTAGAAATGATCCATTCTTAGCAACGAATATCTTGCCTTTAGATCTGTGATAGAAGGTGTACCCAACAGTCTCCTTTGGGTATCCTATGAAGACACATTTCTCCGATTTGGGTTTGAGCTTATTAGGTTGAAGCTTTTTCACATAAGCATCGCAGCCGCAAACTTTAAGAAACGACAACTTGGGTTTCTTGCCAAACCATAGTTCATAAGGTGTCGTCTCAATGGATTTAGATGGTGCCCTATTTAACATGAATGCAGCCGTCTCTAAAGCATAACCCCAAAATGATAGCGGTAAATCAGTGAGAGACATCATAGATGGCACCATATCTAATAAAGTGCGGTTACGACGTTCGGACACACCATTACATTGTGGTGTTCCAGGTGGTGTGAGTCGTGAAACTATTCCGCATTGTTTCAAATGAAGTCCAAACTCATAACTCAAATATTCACCTCCATGATCAGATCGTAGAGAGTTGATTTTCTTGTTGATGATTTCCACTTCACTCTGAAATTCTTTGAACTTTTCAAATGTTTCAGACTTATGTTTCATTAAGTAGATATACCCATATCTGCTCAAATCATTTGTGAAGGTGAGAAAATAACGATATACGCCGCGAGCTTCAATATTCATTGGACCACATACATCAGTATGTATGATTTCCAATAACTCTGTTGCTTGCTCCATTGTTCCGGAGAACGGAGTTTTAGTCATCTTGCCCATGAGGCATGGTTCGCAAGTACCAAGTGATTCATAATCAAGTGATTCCAAAAGTCCATCAGAATGGAGTTTCTTCATGCGCTTTACACCAATATGACCTAAACGGCAGTGCCACAAATAAGTTGCACTATCATTATCAAGTCTGCATCTTTTGGCTTCAATACTATGAACATGTGTTTCACTACTATCAAGATTTAGTAAAAATAGACCACTCATCAAGGGTGCATGACCATAAAAGATATTACTCATATAAATAAAACAACCATTATTCCTCTGATTTAAATGAATAACCGTCTCACATAAAAAAAGATCCAGATATAATGTTCATGCTCAACGCTGGCACCAAATAACAATTATTTAGGTCTGAAACTAATCCCGAAGGTAGATGTAGAGTAGCGTGCCGACGGCGATCACATCTGAAAGAACATGCGGTGCCCCCATGTTTGGTTTTTGTAATTGATGACAATCTCTATGGACTAATGGTTGCCTTGAGTTATATTTGAAGGTTTTGTCCATAGGCTTTTCTTGGAGTACATGTGTTGGTTTCAAGGAGAGTTTGTGTCGACCAAGGTTGCGATGTGCAAGTTCAAGTAGAGCATCATGAAGAGATCAAATGCTTGAAGCTTGTCATCCATTATGGTAACAATGGATTTATGAAGATGTGCCTAAGAGTGGCTCACCCATAGTGGAGTATGGGGGAGCAATCAACTAGTCTTCATCGAGCCAACACAATCAAGAAAGATGGTCCAACTTGAGGAAGTCAAGATCATCATCATCTAGCTCAAGTGGACTATGTGCAATACAAAGGTTTGCCCTTGATAGGTTTTCTATTTTACCGGTCTCATAGTGGTAGTTGGGAGACCGGGTTATAGGATCGATTGTCGTACTATCAAGGGGGGCTCTCGATGAGTAGCTTGATCGTATCGTTCGTAGAGAGCTCAAACCATTGCATCCTTGCATCATATTTCTTGGTTCTTGTTTGGTTCTCTTTGAGATTTTTGGAGCTTATGGTCATCTACAAGCTCGAGTTCATCGAAAACGGAGTTCACTTGCATCTTCTATGATGTTTTCGATGTTGGAGGTTATGCCCGTTCTTCTCTGTTGGAGATTTCACTCCTCCATTTGTTACGCATACGTCCCCTGCCTCTTCTTACTAACCAGTCGTTGTTTTGATGCCACTCGTCATCTTGTTTCCAACAAGCTTGAGATTTCTCAATTCGGAGCTCATATGCAGAAGTTGTGGCAATTTAGGCTTTATTGCATCCTCTATTTTCTCTGTTGTGTTCCTAAAAGTCTCAAGCGGTAGTACCACGGCCCTGTGCCGCGCGTACTACAGCTGCTTCTGGGGATGCGTCTTTTCTTGTCGGGTTTCGCAGTAGTAGAGCGGTAGTACTTCTTATAAGCGGTAAGCGGTACTACCTCCACGCGAGCAGTAGTACCTCTTATATGTGGTAAGCGATACTACCTCTCCTCCCGAGCTCTTTTGCAGAAGTTATGGCAGTTCTGGTTTTCCTTGGAGTATACTTGTTTTCTTCGAAGTGGCATATGTTTGGTGCCAACGGTAGTACCGCGGGGCCAGAGCGGCAGTACCATGTATCACCACAAGCGGTAGTACCGCTGTCTCGCAACGGTAGTACCGCCCATGGCCATAAGCGGTAGTACGGCTCTGGTTCCACGCTGGTACCGCCTCGACTTGAGACGTGGTTTTCTCGTGTCGGGTTCAGCGGCAGTAGGAGCGACAGTAGGAGTGTTAGTGCCGCTCGTGTGCGCTAGTACCGCAGCTACCACCGCCCCTAGTGCCACTCAATGGCCCTCCTCTCTGTGCGTGGTCTCAATGGTAGTACCGCTGGGCCAAGCGGCAGTAGCGCCACTGCCATCGGTAGTATCGCTGGCCCCAGCGGCAGTGCCACTCATACGGCTCTGCCTCGCCCTCTGTTTTGCTCCGCTCTCTGTGTTCTACCGCCCGGGCGGTAGTACCGCTCGTGCGCGGACTGAGCACATAACGGTTGGATTCAGGAGCTCCTATAAAGGGGGGTCTTCTTCCCCATTGAACCTTATCCTTTGAGCTCGTGCTCTTCCCCCATTGTTGACCTTATTCGAGCTTGCTAACTCTCAGTCCCTCCATGGATTCTTGCTAGTTCTTGAGGGAAAAGAGAGAGGATATCTAGATCCATATTTTCACCAATCACTTTCTCCTCTATGTGAGGGGAACCCCTTGGATCTAGATCTTGGAGTTCTTGGTGTTCTCCTTCTTGTTCTTCCTCTCATTTTCCTCCATAGCTTTCGTTGCTTTGGTGGGATTTGAGAGTGAGGGATTTGGGCACTCCGTGTGCCCTTGCCATTGCATTTGGTGCAACGGTTTGAGTTCTCCATGGTGGTACGTGGAAGTTACAAGTTGAGAAGCTTATACTCCTGGGTGCTTGGTGCCCTTGAGCTTGTTCCTCTTGGGTGCTTGTGCACCCTAGACGGTTGGTGGTGTTCGGAGCTCAATCATTGTGGTGTAAAGCACCGGGCAGACGTCGGGGTCTCCAATTAGGTTGTGGAGATCGCCCCGAGCAATTTGACGGTTTCGGTGACCGCCCCTGAGGGAGTCCTGGATTAGGGGGTGTCCGGATAGCCGGACTATACCTTCGGCCGGACTCCTGGACTATGAAGATACAAGATTGAAGACTTTGTCCCGTGTCCGGAAGGGACTTTCCTTGGTGTGGAAGGCAAGCTTGGCGATACGGATATGTAGATCTCCTACCATTGTAACCGACTCTGTGTAACCCTAGCCCTCTCCGGTGTCTATATAAACCGGAGAGTTTTAGTCCGTAGGACGAACAACAATCATACCATAGGCTAGCTTCTAGGGTTTAGCCTCTCTGATCCCGTGGTAGATCTACTCTTGTACTACCCATATCATCAATATTAATCAAGCAGGACGTAGGGTTTTACCTCCATCAAGAGGGCCCAAACCTGGGTAAAACATCGTGTTCCCTGTCTCTTGTTACCATCCGGCCTAGACGCACAGTTCGGGACCCCCTACCCGAGATCCGCCGGTTTTGACACCAACATTGGTGCTTTCATTAAGAGTTCCTCTGTGTCGTCACTTTTAGGCCCGATGGCTTCTCTGATCATCAATAGCGATGCGATCCAGGGTGAGACTTTTCTCCCCGGACAGATCTTCGTATTCGGCGGCTTCGCACTGCGGGCCAATTCGCTTGGTCATCTGGAGCAGATCGAAAGCTACGCCCTTGGCCACCAGGTCAGATTTGGAAGTTTGAACTACACGGCCGACATCCACAGAGACTTGATCTTCAACGGATTCGAGCCACAGCCGAGCGCGCCGCACTGTCACGATGGGCATGATTTAGCTCTGCCGCCGAACAGTGCCCTGGAGGCCGCACATGTGTCCGCTCCGACCCCTAGCTCGGAGCCGATCACACCAATCAAGGATGGGTGGTTAGACACCGCCTTGGGGGCTGCAATCTCTACGGCAATCGAGCCGAACACCAGCCCTACTCTCTGCGAAGCCCGTGACTCCAAGGAGCCAGACTCCTCTCCATACTCCGAGCCCTCCGCGCCCCGACCGATCGAACCCGATTGGGCGCCGATCATGGAGTTCACCACCGCGGACATCTTTGAGCACTCGCCCTTCCACGATATTCTGAATTCACTAAAGTCTCTCTCTTTACCAGGAGAGCCCTGGCTGGACTATGGTCAACAAGGTTGGGATGCGGATGATGAAGAAATTCAAAGCCCACCCACCACCCACTTCGTAGCCACTGTCGATAATTTAAACGACGTTCTCGACTTCGACTCCGAAGACATCGACGGTATGGACGACGATGTAGGAGATGAACATGAACCAACGCCTATAAGGCAGTAGACAGCCACCTCATCTCATGATGTATATATGGTGGACACACCCAAAGGAAGCGACGGTGAGGAACACAGGGATGAAACGAGGGATCGTTCACTCGAAAAGCAATCAAAGCGGCGATGTAAGCGCCGCTCCAAGCCCCGCCTCGACGGAAATAGCAGCCATACAGACCCAACCATAGAGCAGGACGAGCCGGCGGACGATGAACATGCCTTCGAGCAAGTGTCCGAACAGGGCAACTTGGATAAACAAATCGAAAACCCCGTCCCCGGCGAAAACAACAGTCCGGACGACCTTACGCCGGATAAACTCATGGAGCAGAAGAACCTCCACAAAAGGCTCATCGCCACTGCGCATAGCCTGAAAAAGCAGAAGCGGAAGCTCAAAAGTGCGGAAGATGCACTCAGAATTAGATGGAGCAAAGTACGCAACACCGCACACAAATATGCCGGCAGTCGCTGCACAAAAAGCTATCCAAAGCGAAAACTACTGCCTGAATTTGACGAGGAGGCCTTAGAGCCCCCGCAGTCAAAAAATAGGAAAGCCACCCGGTCGGATGGATGACCGCATGGCCAGCATGGAGCGGCAAGCAGCGCCGCACACAAGCCGGCACGCGATCCACCAAAGGATCCGCATCAAAAAGACAGCCGAGCCAGATCTATATACGGGCCAAGAAAGCAAGCTCTAGTAAGCAATGCAACACAACAAATATCCGAACATCACGGCACACCCAAATACAGGGGTGCCGCACACCCCCTATGTTTCACCGATGAGGTGCTGGACCATGAATTTCCAGCGGGATTCAAGCCCGTAAACATAGAGGCGTACGACGAAACAACAGACCCTGGGGTCTGGATCGAGGATTATATCCTCCACATACACATGGCCAGAGGAGATGACCTCCACGCCATAAAATACTTACCCCTCAAGCTTAAAGGGCCAGCCCGGCATTGGCTCAAAAGCCTTCCCGAAAACACCATTGGAAGTTGGGAAGAGCTTGAGGATGCTTTCCAGGCAAATTTTCAAGGGACCTATGTCCGCCCTCCGGATGCAGACGATCTCAGTCACATAACTCAACAGCCCGGAGACTCAGCCCGGAAATTCTGGAACAGATTTCTTACTAAAAAGAATCAGATAGTCGACTGTCCAGACGCCGAAGCCCTAGCATCTTTTAAGAACAATGTTCGAGACGAATGGCTCGCCAGACACCTCGGCCAAGAAAAGCCAAGAACAATGGCCGCATTAACAAGCCTCATGACCCGCTTTTGCACAGGAGAGGACAGCTGGTTGGCAAGATGTAGCACCAGCGACCCAAGTACATCCGAAGTTAGGGATGGAAACAGAAAACCCCGACGCAGCAAGGACCAGCGTCGGAATAAGGGAAACAGCCCAAAGAGCACGGCGGTCAACGCCGGATTCAAAAGCTCGCGGCAGAATCAGAGAAAGCCGCCCCTCAAGGATAACAGGGACGAGCTATCCAACTTAAACAAAATCTTGGACAAGATATGTCAAATACACAGTACTCCCGGGAAGCCTGCGAACCATACCCATAGAGATTGTTGGGTTTTCAAGCAAGCTGGCAAGCCCAACGCCGAACACAAGGGGCTCGACACACCAAGTGAGGACGATGAACCACCCCACAAGCAGAGCACCAGGAAACAAAAGGATTTCCCATAAGAAGTCCAAACAGTAAACTTACTTCATGTGACGAACAGAACGGCGCCACCAGAGATATGCGCCATACGGCCTATCCCAAAGGAGTCTCGCCAATGGTTGTTAAAACCAATCACCTTCGACCATCAGGATTACTCTAGAAGTATCCGGAACGCAGGCTGGACTGCCTTGGTATTAGATCCAATAATCGGCGGACTCCGCTTTACAAATGTCCTAATGGACGGCGTCAGTGGTCTAAACCTGTTATACCAGGACACAATCCGCAACATGGGGATAGACCCAACAAAAATTTGCCATAGCAAAACCTCCTTTAAAGGGGTAACGCCAGGCCCGGATGCCCGCTGTATGGGTTCTCTCCGGCTAGAAGTTATGTTCGGCTCCCCCGATAACTTCCGTCGCAAACAGCTAACTTTCCACATCGCCCCATTCTCAAGTAGATATCAAGCACTGCTGGGACGCGAAGCTTTCGCCCGCTTCAACGCAATACCGCATTATGTATCTCTTACGCTTAAGATGCCCGATCCACGAGGCATCATCTCATTAAAGGGAAAACATTGAGTATTCCCCCCGCGCAGAAAATAGTGCGGCTGCCTTGACAGCCCCACAATAAAGTGGCTTCACCAGCCAAAGCATCTAAACAGGTCGTCAAGACCATGGACACGGCTAGATGAGTCTAGCATAAACATACAATTGATAAGGCTTAATAACCGTATACCCCTGTGCTAGGGGCTCCGCTTATATAAAACAAGAGACAATAAAGCTCAATTTTACCCATTTCGATTTATACTTCGTTTACTTAGCATAACTTATGTTCGGCATGATCTTTCTTTAACTAAGTTCCTCTCTTTTATAGATGAACACCGTGCTATGCCCGTCCAGGATACGGCACAACGGAGACACAGGCGCAGACGTGCAGCAGGGACCCGTTCCAAGGATTCTTTTCAGATTAAGACCCTGCGTAAACCTTTTTTACTATCTCTTGTTGATACACATCCCCTGGTTTCTTGATATAACCAAGGAGGAGGCTGGCATTTTGGCATGTGGCCACGTTAGAATTTTGCGCGTACCTGGACACTAGGGGCTTATTACTAAGGGCGTTATCCCGCCCGCCCTCATAAAGACCGAATACCTTAGGGAGTGTTCGGCGTCGTGAGTTTGGCCTTATATGCATCAGCTCTGAATCATGTCTTTGGTCAAATGTTGGGTTTGCCCGGCTCATGTGTTTTGCTGCCTTACGTTCCGCTCTATCGGCTAAGGCGGCACTAGGAGAACTACTGCGATTGTGCCCCGGTTCGGCCAGGCGAGCACCTCAGTAGAGAAAGCCGAAAACTGACTGTCATGATATAGCATGAGACTGGTCAACCACTTGATGACTTACCGGAATCTTTAGGATTCCTCCGCATTAATGAAGGGCCGTTTCCCGGCAAGGCACATACGCGCCCCGAGTTCGGGCGAGTGCAGGCGCCACCAGGGGCTATATAAGTAGCCTCACTGTCAAACTCATATGGCTAAGTGAAAGTGATAAAGCATCATAGTCTGATTGCCTAGTTCGCTGCGCTATCACCTCCTTTGTAGGACCAAGACGTTGGATCAAGTGTGAAAATGCGCCTTCTGCGAACACCCCCACATTATGTGCGTGGGGGCTGAAGCCGACGACTGCCATCTTTCAGATTATATATACATATATGTTAAATGGCCGCACGGGAGGTATCATAATACTTGCAGGCACAAGTATAAAAAGCTTCTACAATTTATTAAAATATTGTTTTACAATAATACATGCTATTCGAATATAGTATCCTTCGAGCACTGCGTCTCTATTAAACGAGCGCCTTGCAGAACTTCCTGAAAATAGCGCTCGGCAGGTACTCGGCTTCCATCCGAGTCTGGGGATGCAACAGCGGTGGCTTCCATTTCCGCCCAGTATGTCTTGACATGGGCAAGAGCCATCCGCGCACCCTCTATGCACGCTGACCTCTTCGTCACATTGATATGCGGCGCCGCACCAAGGAACTGCTGCACCATGTTGAAATAACTTTTCGGCTCTGGCCTCTCTGGCCACAGATGACTCACGACATACTTCATGGCGAGTCCGGACAACCTATTTAGCTCGGCCCATTCGGCCAAACGATCGGCTAATGACAGTGGACGCTCTGGATTGTAGAACTGCGACCAGAAGAGCTTTTCCACTTCGTGATCTTCTTGATCTCGGAAGTGCTCGGCCGCATCTGCGGCACTCGCTGCTAAATCCAGATAGGTGTCCGCCGTACTCCACATCTGGTCTAACGGAGCATGTTTAGGATCACATAACTTCCTCCGCAGCATAAAGGGCTTTCCAGCCGCGATCTCTCCGGCCTGACGCAGCTCCTCCTTCATAGCTCTCATCGCAGAGCGAGCATCCTTGGCATAGGCAACGGCCTTCTTCAGGTCCGTCTGTTCCGCCCGATCTTCTTTTTCAAGAAGCTTGCAATGGTCAGCAACGTTCTTTAGCTTCACGGCCGTCTTGTCCATTTCCTTCTTGCTTCGGCAGTGAGCAGCATGTTCGGCTTTCGGCTCTTCAATTGCCTTTCCGGCAGCCGCATCACTTTTCTTGGCTTGCTCCTTGGCTCGGGCAAGTTCCGCCCGAAGATTCTCCATGGCAGCAGCACCATATGCATCAAGCACACACATTGTAAGATACTGGCATAAAGCTCCTCTTATCAGGCGCCGCCGACGGAATTACATACCTTGTGCCTCGTCAAGCCGCTTGTTGACAAGCGCGATGTCGGCATCTGCCACGTCAAGTTGTCGCTTTAGCTCGGCAAATCCATCAGTCCGGCTGGCCACCGTACACTTCGCCACCTACGTATAAAGGCAACATATTAGACCTGGGATTATGATCCTCTATGCGTCGTCACTTTTGACAACACACAGAGTCTCAGGGGCTACTATCTACACAGGGCGCATCTTATTTATGCGCAATTGTCCAAAAAGGGCACATTATTTCGCGTACCTCAAAACCTGTCAGTAAACTGCTGACGGCTTCGTGCAATCCGCTCTCCGTGGATGAAATCCTCTCAATCACCGTACTCATCAATGCACGGTGCTCCTCTGAGATAGATGCTCGCCCTAGCAGATCCTTCAGCTCCTCCGACCGCGCACCAGACGGCACCGGACTCGTCTGATGGCCCTTTTCGAAGGCCGGACGCGGAGGGCTTTGGGGGGACATATGACTACCTTCCGGCCCCGCCGGATTCGGAGAAACCCTCCGTGACGATACCTCAGGGTCGCCCGCCTCGCAAGGCGGTACGGCAGGGGGAGGCGTTCCGCTCTCCATCATCTCCGGAAGAAGATCCCCCGAAGAAGAGCTCTGCTGAGAAGGGGTAAGGTCCGAGCTACAAGGTAAATTTTCGTTACTTTTCTTAGATATAAAGCAGGGATTTCTCTTGTTTCTTAAAAAGAAAACTCCTCTCTACTTACGGCTCGGTGGAGGGCTGATCCCCTTGAGGGCATAATTCGGCCGAAGTATCCCCCGGCACAGGACCCTCTGGCGAAGATTTCTTCCCCTGCTTTAAGGCCATGGTCTTCGGGTCTTCAGAGGCGGTCCTCTTCTTCCCCTGAGGAGAGGAATTTTCGATTCCTCCCTTCCGGACAACCTCCTTCGAGGAGGCTGTAACTTCCTTATCCCCTCCCTCGCTTCCCTTTGATGGCACAACCTCCAACATCCTGACTAGCACGGGACCCGGCGTGGTCTCGGGGAGGGGGGCGTACACATGATTAGCTTTGCTTTCGCTATCCACTCCTGTTTAAAGGACAACTCTTTTAGGGGCAATTTTATGATAAATATACGGATAGCGAGTTTGGGCACAAGGCTACTTACTTGAGTATCCGGACGATTGCAGCTCAGACCTGCGTCCTCCGTAGAATCCGGACACACTACTTGTGGTCCGAAGAGCAATTTGTACATCTCCACGGGCGTCATGCCAAGAAAATGTTGGAGAACTCGTGGTCCCTCTAGGTTGAACTCCCACAGGCGGAGGGGGCGACGTTTGCAGGGCAGAACTCGGCGAATTAACATAACCTGCGTCACCATGACCAGACTAATGTCTCTTTCTAGGAGATCTCGGATGCGGCCCTGCAACAGGGGCACATCCTTTGCCGGCCCCCAGTCCAGCCCCGTATTGACCCATGACGCCAGTCGTGGCGGGGGACCCGAGCGAAAGGCAGGTGGTGCCACCCACTTAGGGGCCCTGGGAGCGGTAATATAAAACCACTCTCGTTGCCATAAGCTGGACTCCTCTTGAAAAGAGCCCTCGGGCCATGGAGTACCAGCATTCTTGCTTATAAAAGCACCTCCGCACTCCGCGTGCCGTCCCTCGATCATCTTCGGCTCTACTTTGAAGGCCTTGAGCCATAGTCCAAAGTGAGGAGTGATACGGAGGAAGGCTTCACACACGACGATGAATGAGGAAATATGGAGGATGGACTCCGGGGCTAAGTCGTGAAATTCCAGCCCATAATAATACATGAGCCCCCTCACGAAGGGATCCATCGGGAAGCCTAGCCCCCGAAGGAAGTGAGACATGAACACCACACTCTCCGTGGAGTGGGAATGACCTGCCCTTGAGCAGGCAGCCTATGCGAGATTTCGCTGGTCAAGAACCTGGCCTCTCTCAACTTCAGCATGTCCTCCTGCATGACAGAGGAGGGCATCCATCGGCCTCGAAGGTCGGAACCGGACATTGTCGAAGGTCCGAAGCGCCTGAAATCTGGAGCCTTGGGTGTTGGAACTCGAGGCGAAGGGCGAACTCGTTTGAGATTGAAAGAAAGGAGTAAGGCCTTGGTCTCTTTGTAAGAGGTTGAATACCAAGGGCCTTCCCTGTGACCATTTGGGACTCGCCTTTGATCGAGAAAATATACCAATGGGTACGGTTGGGTTACCCACGCCCATATTGATGAGAATCCCGGAATAAGGGGACACAATCTCTGCTTTAACAAGACGTGCCAAGGAAACCACCTCGCTAAACGCGCTGAGGTGGGATAGTAAAACGATTCGAATAAAGACTTGGTCGTGGTGTGATGTCACGCTGCGGAATACGTCAGCAGATTAGATTTGTGTAAATATTATTCTCTCTATGGCAATATGTGGAAACTTATTTTGCAGAGCCGGACACTACCTTTGTGTTCAAAATCTTCTACGAAGTACTTGGTGAAGGAAATATACCCTAGAGGCAATAATAATGTTATTATTTTATTTCCTTATATCATGATAAATGTTTATTATTCATGCTAGAATTGTATTATCCGGAAACATAATACTTGTGTGAATACATAGACAAACCAAACGTCACTAGTATGCCTCTACTTGACTAGCTCATTAATCAAAGATGGTTATGTTTCCTAACCATAGACATGTGTTGTCATTTGATTAACGGGATCACATTATTAGGAGAATAATGTGATTGACATGACCCATTCCAGTAGCTTAGCACCCGGTCGTTTAGTATGTTGCTATTCCTTTCTTCATGACTTATACATGTTCCTATGACTATGAGATTATGCAACTCCCGTTTGCCGGAGGAACACTTTGTGTGATACCAAACGTCACAACGTAACTGGGTGATTATAAAGGAGCTCTATAGATGTCTCCAAAGGTAAATGTTGGGTTGGCGTATTTCGAGATTAGGATTTGTCACTCCGATTGTCGGAGAGGTATCTCTGGGCCCTCTTAGTAATGCACATCACATAAGCCTTGCAAGCATTGCAACTAATGAGTTAGTTGCGAGATGATGTATTACAAAATGAGTAAAGAGACTTGCCGGTAACGAGATTGAACTAGGTATTGAGATACCGACGATCGAATCTCGGGCAAGTAACTACCGATGACAAAGGGAACAACGTATGTTGTTATGCGGTCTGACCGATAAAGATCTTCGTAGAATATGTAGGAGCCAATATGAGCATCCAGGTTCCTCTATTGGTTATTGACCGGAGACATGTCTCGGTCATGTCTACATTGTTCTCGAACCCGTAAGGTCCGCACGCTTAAGGTTTCGATGACAGTTATATTATGAGTTTATGAGTTTTGATGTACCAAAGTTAGTTCGGAGTCCCGGATGTGATCACGGACATAACAAGGAGTCTCGAAATGGTCGAGACATAAAGATTGATATATTCGACGGCTATATTCGGACACCGAAAGTGTTCCGGGTGATTTCAGAGACAACCGGAGTACCGGAGGGTTACCGGAACCCCCTGGGAGAAGTAATGGGCCATATGGGCCTTAGTGGAGAAAGAGAAGGGCAGCCAGGGTGGGCCGCGCGCCTCCTCCCCCTGGTCCGAATTGGACTAGGAGAGGGGGGCGGCGCCCCCCTTTCCTTCTCCTTCCCCACTTCCTTCCCCCTCCTAGTAGGAGTCCTACTCCTACTAGGAGGAGGACTCCTCCTTGGCGCGCCTATAGGGCCGGCCGGCCTCCTCCCCTTGCTCCTTTATATACAGGGGCAGGGGGCACCCCTAGACACACAAGTTGATCCACGTGATCGTTTTCTTAGCCGTGTGCGGTGCCCCCTTCCACCATAATTCTCGATAATATTGTAGCGGTGCTTAGGCGAAGCCCTGCGACGGTAGAACATCAAGATCGTCACCACGCCGTCGTGCTGACAGAACTCTTCCCCGACACTTTGCTGGATCGGAGTCCGGGGATCGTCATCGAGCTGAACGTGTGCTAAAACTCGGAGGTGCCATACTTTCGGTGCTTGATCGGTCGGGCCGTGAAGACGTATGACTACATCAACCACGTTGTGCTAAAGCTTCCGCTGTCGGTCTACAAGGGTACATAGATCACACTCTCCCCTCTCGTTGCTATGCATCACCATGATCTTGCATGTGCGTAGGAAATTTTTTGAAATTACTACTTCCCCAACACTTGGAGGAGGAACCCGCCTTGCAATGCCGAAGACAATCTGCGCGCCGGACTCGTCGTCATTGAAGCCTGGTTCAGGGGCTACTGAGGGAGTCCTGGATTAGGGGGTGTCCGGATAGCCGGACTATACCTTTGGCCGGACTCCTGGACTATGAAGATACAAGATTGAAGACTTCGTCCTGTGTCCGGAAGGGACTTTCCTTGGCGTGGAAGGCAAGCTTGGCGATACGGATATGTAGATCTCCTACCATTGTAACCGACTCTGTGTTACGCTAGCCCTCTCTGGTGTCTATATAAACCGGAGAGTTTTAGTCCGTAGGACGAACAACAATCATACCATAGGCTAGCTTCTAGGGTTTAGCCTCTCTGATCTCATGGTAGATCTACTCTTGTACTACCCATTGTTGGGGTACGTAGCAGAAATTCAAAATTTTCTACGCATCACCAAGATCAATCTATGGAGTAATCTAGCAACGAGGGGAAGGAGAGTGCATCTACATACCCTTGTAGATCGCTATGCAGAAGCGTTCAAGTGAACGGGTTGATGGAGTCGTACTCGTCATGGTCCAAATCACCGATGATCCTAGTGCCGAACGGACAGCACCTCCGTGTTAAACACACGTACAGCCCGGTGACGTCTCCTACGCCTTGATCCAGCAAGGGGAGAAGGAGAGGTTGGGGAAGACTCCATCCAGCAGCAGCACGACGGCGTGGTGGTGGTGGAGGAGCGTGGTACTCCAGCAGGGCTTCGCCAAGCACCGCAATAGACGAGGAGGGAGAGGGGTAGGGCTGCGCCAAGAAGGAGAGGAACTCATCTGTTGGCAGCCCCAAGTCCTCAAGTATATATAGGGGATAGGGAGGGGTGCGCCCCACCTAGGGTTCCACCCTAGGGGCGGCGGCCAGCCCCAATCCCATCTAGGGTGGCGGCCAAGTGGAGGGGGAGAGGGAGGCGCACCAGGCATGGGCCTTAAGGCCCATCTGCCCTTAGGGTTTGCCCCCTCTTCCCCTTAGGCGCATGGGCCTTGGTGGGGAGGCGCCCCAGCCCACTTAGGGGCTGGTCCCTTCCCACTATTGGCCCATGTAGGCCTCCGGGGCTGGTGGCCCCACCTGGTGGACCCCCGGACCCCTCCGGTGGTCCCGGTACACTACCGGTGATGCCCGGAACACTTCCGGTGGCCAAAACCATACTTCCTATATATTAATCTTTACCTCCGGACCATTCCAGAACTCCTCGTGACGTCTGGGATCTCATCCGGGACTCCGAACAACATTCGGTAACCACGTATATCTATTCCCTATAGCCCTAGCGTCATCGAACCTTAACTGTGTAGACCCTACGGGTTCAGGAGTCATGCAGACATGGCCGAGATAACTCTCCGGCCAATAACCAACAGCGGGATCTGGATACCCATGTTGGCTCCCACATGTTCCACGATGATCTCATCAGATGAACCACGATTTCGTGGATTCAATCAATCCCGTATACAATTCCGTTTGTCTAGTGGTACGATACTTGCCCGAGATTCGATCGTCGGTATCCCGATACCTTGTTCAATCTCGTTACCGGCAAGTCTCTTTACTCGTTCCGTAACATCATCCGTGATCAACTCCTTGGTCACATTGTGCACATTATGATGATGTCCTATTGAGTGGGCCCAGAGATACCTCTCCGTTTACACGGAGTGACAAATCCCAGTCTCGATTCGTGCCAACCCAACAGACACTTTCGGAGATACCTGTAGTGTACCTTTATAGCCACCCAGTTATGTTGTGACATTTGGCACACCCAAAGTATTCCTACGGTATCCGAGAGTTGCACAATCTCATGGTCTGAGGAAATGATACTTGATATTAGAAAAGCTTTAGCATACGAACTACACGATCTTTTTGCTAGGCTTAGGATTGGGTCTTGTCCATCACATCATTCTCCTAATGATGTGATCCTGTTATCAACGACATCCAATGTCCATGATCAGGAAACCGTAACCATCTATCGATCAACGAGCTAGTCAACTAGAGGCTTACTAGGGACATGGTGTTGTCAATGTATCCACACATGTATTTGAGTTTCCTATCAATACAATTCTAGCATGGATAATAAATGATTATCATGAACAAGGAAATATAATAATAACCAATTTATTATTGCCTCTAGGGCATATTTCCAACAGTCTCCCACTTGCACTAGAGTCAATAATCCAATTCACATCGATATGTGATTAACACTCAAGGTCACATCCCCATGTGACTAACACGCAAAGAGTTCTGGGTTTGATCATGTTATGCTTGTGAGAGAGGTTTCAGTCAACGGGTCTGCAGCATTCAGATCCGTATGTACTTTGCAAATTTCTATGTCATCTAGTAGATGCAACTACTACGCTACATTTGGAGCCATTTCAAATAACTGTTCTACTTGGAGCTATTCTAAATTGTTGCTCCATTATACGTATCCGATATCTCTACTCAGAGCTATCCGGATAGGTGTTAAGCTTGCATCGACGTAACTCTTTACATCGAACTCTTTATCACCTCCATAACCGAGAAACATATCCTTATTCCTCTAAGGATAATTTAGACCGCTATCTAGTGATCTACTCCTAGATCACCTTTGTACCCTCTTGCCAAATATGTGGCAAGGCACACATCAGGTGTGGTACTCAGCATGGCATACCGTATGGAGCCTATGACAAAAGCATAGGGGACAACCTTCGTCCTTCCTCTTTCTTCTGCCGTGGTCGAGCTTTAAGTCTTAACTTCATACCTTACAACTCAGGCAAGAACTCCTTCTTTGACTGATCCATCTTGAACACCTTCAAGATCATGTCAAGGTATGTGCTCATTTGAAAGTACCATTAAGCGTTTTGATCTATCCTTATAGATCTTGATGCTCAATGTTCAAGTGGCTTAATCCAGGTTTTCCATTGAAAAACACTTTTCAAATAACCCTATATGCTTTCCAGAAATTCTACATCATTTCCGATCAACAATATGTCAACAACATATACTCATCAGAAATTTTATAGTGCTCCCACTCACTTCTTTGGAAATACAAGTTTCTCATAAACTATGTATAAACCCAAAATCTTTGATCATCTCATCAAAGCGTACATTCCAACTCCGAGATGCTTACTCCAGTCCTTAGAAGGATTGCTGGAGCTTTGCATACTTGTTAGCATTTTTCTAGGATTGACAAAACCTTCTGGTTGTATCTCATACAACCTTTCCTCAAGAAAATCATCGAGGAAACAATGTTTTGACATCCTATCTGCATGATTTCATAAATAATGCAGTAACTGCTAACATAATTCCAACAGACTTTTAGCATCGCTACATGTGAGAAAGTCTCATCGTAGTCAACTCCTTGAACTTGTCGGGAAACATCTTAACGACAAGTCGAGCTTTCTCAATGGTGACACTTACCATCATTGTCTGTCTTCCTTTTAAAATCCATATGTACCTAACAGCCTTACGACCATCAAGTAGCTCTTCCAAAGTCTACACTTTGTTTTCATACATGGATCCTCTCTCGGATTATATGGCCTCGAGCCATTTTGGAATCCAGGCCCACCATCGCTTCTCCATAGCTCGTAGGTTCATTGTTGTCTAGCAACATGACTTCCAAGACAGGATTACGTACCACTCTGAAGTAGTACGCATCCTTGCCATCCCGCGAGGTTTGGTAGTAACTTGATCTGAAGTTTCATGATCACTATCATAAGCTTCCACTTCAATTGGTGTAGGTGCCACAGGAACAACTCCCTGTGCCCTGCCACACACTAGTTGAAGAGACGGTTCAATAACCTCATCAAGTCTCCACCATCCTCCCACTCAATTCTTTTGAGAGAAACTTTTCCTCGAGAAAGGACCCGATTCTAGAAACAATCCCTTATTGCTTTCGGATCTGAGACAGGAGGTATACCCAACTGTTTCGGGTGTCCTATGAAGATGCATTTATCCGCTTTGGGTTCGAGCTTATCAGCCTGAAACTTTTTTACATAAGTGTCACAGCCCCAAACTTTTAAGAAATGACAGCTTAGGTTTCTCTAAACCATAGTTCATCCGGTGTCATCTCATCGGAATTACGTGGTGCCCTATTTAAAGTGAATGTGGTTGTCTCTAATGCCTAACCCATAAACTATCGTGGTAATTCGATAAGAGACATCATGGTATGCATCATATCCAATAGGGTGCAGTTATGATGTTCGGACACACCATCACACTATGGTGTTCCAGGCTGTATTGGTTGTGAAATAATTTCCACAATGTCTTACTTCTGTGCCAAACTCGTAATTCAGATATTCATCTCTACGATCATATCATAGACATTTTATCCTCTTGTCACGACGATGTTCAACTCCACTCTGAAATTACTTGAACCTTTCAATAATTCAGACTTATGTTTCATCAAGTAAATATACTCAGTATCTACTCAAATCATCTGTGAAGTAAGAACATAACGATATCCACTACATGCCTCAACACTCATTGGACTGCGCACATCAAGATGTATTACTTCCAACAAGTTGCTTTCTTGTTCCATTTTACTGAAAATGAGGCTTTTAGTCATCTTGCCCATGTGGTATGATTTGCATGTCTCAAGTGATTCAAAATCAAGTGAGTCCAAACGATCCATCTGTATAGAGTTTCTTCATGCATATCTACCAACAAACATGGTTCGCATGTCTCAATCCTTTCAAAAATGAGTGAGTCCAAAGATCCATCAACATGGAGCTTCTTCATGCGTTTTATACCAATATGACTCAAATTACAGTGCCAGATTTGTGTGGTACTATCATTACTATCTTATACCTTTGGCATGAAAATGTGTATCACTACGATCGGGATGGTATTATTCAAATAAACAGAGTAACCATTATTCTCCTTAAATGAATAACCGTATCGTGATAGACATAATCCAATCATGTCTATGCTCAACGCAAACACCAAATAACAATTATTTAGGTTTTAATACCAATCTCGATGGTAGAGGGAGCGTACGATATTTGATCAACCTTGGAAATACTTCCAACACATATCGTCATCTCACCTTTTAGCTAGTCTCCGTTTATTCCGTAGCCTTTTGTTTTGAGTTACTAACACTTAGCAACCGAACCGGTATCTAATACCCTGGTGCTACTAGGAGTACTAGTAAAGTACACATTATAATGCATATCCAATATACTTCTGTCGACCTTGCCAGCCTTCTCATCTACCAAGTATCTAGGGTGGTTCTGCTTCAGTGACTGTTCCCCTTATTACAGAAGCACTTAGTCTCGGGCTTGGGTTCAACTTTGGGTTTCTTCACTAGAACAGCAACTGATTTGTTGTTCCATGAAGTATCCCTTTCTTGCCCTTGCCCTTCTTGAAACTAGTGGTTTTACTAACCATCAACGATTGATGCTCCCTTTTGATTTCTACTTTTCGAGGTGTCGCGAATAGCTCAAGGATCATATCTATCCCTGATATGTTATAGTTCATCACGAAGCTCTAGTAGCTTGGTGGCAGTGACTTTGGAGAACCATCACTATTTCATCTGGAAGATCAACTCCCACTTGATTCAAGCGATTGTTGTACTCAGACAATCTGAGCACAAGCTCAAGATTGAGCTTTTCTCCCTTATTATGCAGGCTAAGAAAATCGTCGGAGGTCTTATACCTCTTGACGTGGGCACGAGCCTGAAATCCCAATTTCAGTCCTTGGAACATCTCATATGTTCTCCGATGTTTCAAAAACGTCTTTGGTGCCTCAGTTCTAAACCATTTAGCATTACGCACTGAACTATCATGTAGTCATCAAAACGTGTATGTCAGATGTTCGCAACATCCATAGACGATGTTCGAGGTTCAGCACACTGAGCGGTGCATTAAGGACATAAGCCTTCTACTGTCTGCATAATTGCTACTATCAACTTTCAACTAATTTTTCTCTAGGAACATATCTAAATAGTAGAACTGAAGCGCGAGCTACGACATAATTTGCGAAGACCTTTTGACTATGTTCAGGATAATTAAGTTCATCTTATGAACTCCCACTCAGATAGACATCCCTCTAGTCATCTAAGTGATACATGATCTGAATCAACTAGGCCGTGTCTGATCATCACGTGAGACGGACTAGTCATCATCGGTGAACATCTCATGTTGATCGCATCTTCTATACGACTCATGTTCGACCTTTCGGTCCTCCGTGTTCTGAGGCCATGTCTGTACATGCTAGGCTCGTCAAGTTAACCTAAGTGTTTTGCATGTGTTCCGAGGCCATGTCTGTACATGCTAGGCTCGTCAACACCCGTTGTATTCGAACGTAAGAATCTATCACACCCGATCATCACGTGGTGCTTCGAAATGACGAACTTTCACAACGGTGCACAGTTAGGGAGAACACTTCTCTTGAAATTTTAGTGAGGGATCATCTTATTTAAGCTACCGTCATTCTAAGCAAATAAGATGTATAAACATGATAAACATCACATGCAATCAAATAGTGACATGATATGGCCAATATCATATTGCTCCTTTTGATCTCCATCTTCGGGGCTCCATGATCATCATCGTCACCGGCATGACACCATGATCTCCATCATCATGATCTCCATCATTGTGTCTCCATGAAGTTGTCTCGCCAACTTATTACTTCTACTACTATGGCTACCGGTTAGCAATAAAGTAAAGTAATTACATGGCGTTGTTCAATGACACGCAGGTCATACAATAAATAAAGACAACTCCTATGGCTCCTGCCGGTTGTCATACTCATCGACATGCAAGTCGTGATTCCTATTACAAGAACACGATCAATCTCATACATCACATATCATTCATCACATTCTTCTTGGCCATATCACATCACATAGCATACCCTGCAAAAACAAGTTAGACGTCCTCTAATTGTTGTTTGCATGTTTTACGTGGCTGCTATGGGTTTCTAGCAAGAACATTTCTTACCTACGCAAAAACCACAACGTGATATGCCAATTGCTATTTACCCTTCATAAGGACCCTTTTCATCGAATCCGATCCGACTAAAGTGGGAGAGACAGACACCCGCTAGCCACCTTATGCAACTAGTGCATGTTAGTCGGTGGAACCAGTCTCACGTAAGAGTACGTGTAAGGTCGGTCCGGGCCGCTTCATCCCACAATGCCGCCCAATCAAGATTGGACTAGTAACGGTAAGCATATTGAACAAAATCAACGCCCACAACTACTTTGTGTTCTACTCGTGCATAGAAACTACGCATAGACCTAGCTCATGATGCCACTGTTGGGGAACGTAGCAGAAATTCAAAATTTTCTACGCATCACCAAGATCAATCTATGGAGTAATCTAGCAACGAGAGGAAGGAGAGTGCATCTACATACCCTTGTAGATCGCTATGCGGAAGCGTTCAAGTGAACGAGTTGATGGAGTAATACTCGTCATGATCCAAATCACCGATGATCCTAGTGCCGAACGGACGGCACCTCCGTGTTAAACACACGTACAGCCTGGTGACGTCTCCTACGCCTTGATCCAGCAAGGGGAGAAGGAGAGGTTGGGGAAGACTCCATCTAGCAGCAGCACGACGGCGTGGTGGTGGTGGAGGAGCGTGGTACTCCAGCAGGGCTTCGCCAAGCACCGCAATAGACGAGGAGGGAGAGGGGTAGGGCTGCGCCAAGAAGGAGAGGAACTCATCTGTTGGCAGCCCCAAGTCCTCAAGTATATATAGGGGAGAGGGAGGGGTGCGCCCCACCTAGGGTTCCACCCTAGGGGCGGCGGCCAGCCCCAATCCCATCTAGGGTGGCGGCCAAGTGGAGGGGGAGAGGGAGGCGCACCAGGCATGGGCCTTAAGGCCCATCTGCCCTTAGGGTTTGCCCCCTCTTCCCCTTAGGCGCATGGGCCTTGGTGGGGAGGCGCCCCAGCCCACTTAGGGGCTGGTCCCTTCCCACTATTGGCCCATGTAGGCCTCCGGGGCTGGTGGCCCCACCTGGTGGACCCCCGGACCCCTCCGGTGGTCCCGGTACACTACCGGTGATGCCCGGAACACTTCCGGTGGCCAAAACCATACTTCCTATATATTAATCTTTACCTCCGGACCATTCCGGAACTCCTCGTGACATCCGGGATCTCATCCGGGACTCTGAACAACATTAGGTAACCACGTATATCTATTCCCTATAGCCCTAGCGTCATCGAACCTTAAGTGTGTAGACCCTACGGGTTCAGGAGTCATGCAGACATGGCCGAGATAACTCTCCGGCCAATAACCAACAGCGGGATCTGGATACCCATGTTGGCTCCCACATGTTCCACGATGATCTCATCGGATGAACCACGATATCGTGGATTCAATCAATCCCGTATACAATTCCCTTTGTCTAGTGGTACGATACTTGCCCGAGATTCGATCGTCGGTATCCCGATACCTTGTTCAATCTCGTTACCGGCAAGTCTCTTTACTCGTTCCGTAACACATCATCCCGTGATCAACTCCTTGGTGACATTGTGCACATTATGATGATGTCCTACCGAGTGGGCCCAGAGATACCTCTCCGTTTACATGGAGTGACAAATCCCAGTCTCGATTCGTGCCAACCCAACAGACACTTTCGGAGATACCTGTAGTGTACCTTTATAGCCACCCAGTTACGTTGTGACGTTTGGCACACCCAAAGTATTCCTACGGTATCCGGGAGTTTCACAATCTCATGGTCTAAGGAAATGATACTTGATATTAGAAAAGCTTTAGCATACGAACTACACGATCTTTGTGCTAGGCTTAGGATTGGGTCTTGTCCATCACATCATTCTCCTAATGATGTGATCCCGTTATCAACGACATCCAATGTCCATGGTCAGGAAACCGTAACCATCTATTGATCAACGAGCCAGTCAACTAGAGGCTTACTAGGGACATGGTGTTGTCAATGTATCCACACATGTATCTGAGTTTCCTATCAATACAATTCTAGCATGGATAATAAACGATTATCATGAACAAGGAAATATAATAATAACCAATTTATTATTGCCTCTAGGGCATATTTCCAACACCCATATCATCAATATTAATCAAGCAGGACGTAGGGTTTTACCTCCATCAAGAGGGCCCGAACCTAGGTAAAACATCGTGTTCCCTGCCTCCTGTTACCATCCGGCCTAGATGCACAGTTCGGGACCCCCTACCCGAGATCCGCCAGTTTTGACACCGACAGCCCCCAAGGGTTGCCAAAGTGTACGAGTTCGGTGACCGCCCCCAAGGGTTGCCATTTGTACGGGTTCGGTGACCGCCCTTAAGGGTCCCTTAGTGGAATCACGGCATCTTGCATTGTGCGAGGGCGTGAGGAGATTACGGTGGCCCTAGTGGCTTCTTGGGTAGCATTGTGCCTCCACACTGCTCCAAATGGAGATTATCATCCGCAAGGGTGTGAACTTCGGGATACATCGTCGTCTCTGCGTGCCTTAGTTATCTCTTACTCGAGCCCTTTACTTATGCACTTTACTTTGTGATAGCCATATTTTTCTTTGTCATATTTCTTGCTATCACATAGTTGCTTATCGTGCTTAGCATAAGTTGTTGGTGCACATAGGTGAGCCTAGTTATTTTAGGTTTTGTTCTTGGCAAATTAACCGCTAGGTTTTTCCGCATTTGTTCAAGCCTAAACCGTAATTATTTTAAAGTGCCTATTCACCCCCCCTCTCTAGGCGACATCCTCGATCTTTCAATATCGACTTTAGAACCATTTCCCACATGCATCGTCACCTCGTCCTTAGCCAATCTTCGCTTAATCTGTAGCCCCTGTTTCGAGTTGCAAATGTTAGCAACTGAACCAGTATCAAATACCCAGGCACTACTGCGAGCATTAGTAAGGTACACATCAATAACATGTATATCAAATATACCTTTCACTTTGCCATCCTTCTTCTCCGCCAAATACTTGGGGCAGTTCCGCTTCCAGTGACCAGTTCCTTTGCAGTAGAAGCACTCAGTCTCAGGCTTAGGCCAGCTTGGGTTTCTTCACTTGAGCAACAACTGGCTTGCTGTTCTTCTTAAAGTTCCCCTTCTTCCCTTTACCCTTTTTCTTGAAACTAGTGGTCTTGTTGACCATCAACACTTGATGCTCCTTCTTGATTTCTACCTCCGCAGCCTTTAGCATTGCGAAGAGCTCAGGAATTGTCTTATCCATCCCTTGCATATTATAGTTCATCATGAAGCTCTTGTAGCTTGGTGGCAGTGATTGAAGAACTTTGTCAATGACACTATCATCAGGAAGATTAACTCCCAGTTGAGTCAAGTGGTTGTGGTACCCAGACATTCTGAGTATATGTTCACTGACAGAACTATTCTCCTCCATCTTGCAGCTGTAGAACTTATTGGAGACTTCATATCTCTCAATCCGGGCATTTGCTTGAAATATTAAGTTTAACTCCTGGAACATCTCATATGCTCCATGACGTTCAAAATGTCGTTGAAGTCCCGGTTCTAAGCCGTAAAGCATGGCACACTAAACTATCGAGTAGTCATCAGCTTTGCTCTGCCAGGTGTTCACAACATCTGGCGTTGCTCCTACAGCGGGTTTGTCACCTAGCGGTGCTTCCAAGACGTAATTCTTCTATGCAGCAATGAGGATAATCCTCAAGTTACGGACCCAGTCTGTGTAGTTGCTACCATCATCTTTCAACTTAGCTTTCTCTAGGAACGCATTAAAATTCAAAGGAACGATAGCATGGGCCATTGAACTACAATAACATAGACATGCAAAATACTATCAGATACTAAGTTCATGATAAATTAAAGTTCAATTAATCATATTACTTAAGAACTCCCACTTAGATAGACATCTCTCTAGTCATCTAAATGATCACGTGATCCATATCAACTAAACCATGTCTGATCATCGCGTGAGATGGAGTAGTTTTCAATGGTGAACATCACTATGTTGATCATATCTACTATACGATTCACGTTCAACCTTTCGGTCTCAGTGTTCCGAGGCCATATATGCATATGCTATCAATATAAGTGATATGATATGGTCAGCATCATCTTGTGCCTTTGATATCCATCTCCAAGGCACCATCATGATCACCATCGTCACTGTCTTGACATCTTGATCTCCATCGAAGCATCATTGTTGTCTCGCCAACTATTGCTTCTACGACTATCGCTACCACTTAGTGATAAAGTAAAGCAATTACATGACGATTGCATTTCATACAATAAAGCGACAACCATATGGCTCCTGCCAGTTGTCGATAACTGTGTTACAAAACATGATCATCTCATACAATAAAATTTAGCATCATGTCTTGACCATATAACATCACAACATGCCCTGCAAAAACAAGTTAGACGTCCTCTACTTTGTTGTTGCAAGTTTTACCTGGCTGCTACGGGCTGAGCAAGAACCATTCTTACCTACGCATCAAAAACCACAACACGGTATAGTGATTGCTTTTTGATCTTTAGAAAGAACCCTGTTCATTGAATCCGATTCAACTAAAGTTGGAGAAACTGACACCCACCAGCCACCTACATGCGAAGCACGTCGGTAGAACCAGTCTCGTGTAAGCGTAAGTGTAATGTCGGTCTGGGCCGCTTCATCCAACAATACCGCTGAATCAAGAATCAACTAGTGACGACAAGCAATATGTATATACCCACGCCCACAACTCCTTATGTTCTACTCGTGCATATAACATCTACGCATAAACCTGGCTCAGATGCCACTGTTGGGAAACATAGTAATTTCAAAAAAAATCTTATGCACACGCAATATCATGGTGATGCATAGCAACAAGAGGGAAGAGTGTTGTCTACGTACCCTCGTAGACCGTAAGCGGAAGCGTTATGACAATGCGGTTGATGTAGTCGTACGTCTTCACGATTGACCGATCCTAGCACCGAAGGTACGGCACCTCCGTGATCTGCACACGTTCGACTCAGTGACGTCGCACGAACTCATGATCCAGTAGAGTGTCGGGGAAGATCTTCGTCAGCATGACGACGTGATGACGGTGATGATGATGCTACCGGAACAGGGCTTCGCCTAAGCACCGCTACGATATGACCGAAGTGGATTATGGTGGAGGGGGCACCGCACACGGCTAAAAGATCAATGATCAACTTGTGTGTCTATGGGGTGCCCCACTCCCCCGTATATAAAGGAGTGGGGGAGGGGGATGGGGCCGGCCTCCTAGGCGCGCCCCATGGGGAGTCCTACTCCCACCGGGAGTAGTACTCCCCCCCTTCCCTAGTTGGATTAGGAGAGAAGGAAGGGGGAGGAAGGAGGAAGGAAGGGGGGCCGGCCCCCTCCCAATTCGGATTGGGCTTGGGGGGGCTCCCCCTCCTTTGCTCACTTATCCTCTCTCCCACTATGGCCCAATAAGGCCCATATACCTCCCGGGGGTTCCGGTAACCTCCCGGTTCATCGGTAAATGCCCGATCTCAGTCGAAACTATTCCGATGTCCAAATATAGTCGTCCAATATATCGATCTTTATGTCTCAACCATTACAAGACTCCTTGTCATGTCCGTGATCATATACGGGACTCCGAACTACCTTCGGTGCATCAAAACACATAAAATCATAATACGATCGACACCGAACATTAAGCGTGCGGACCCTACGGGTTCGAGAACTATGTAGACATGACTGAGACACGTCTCCGGTCAATAACCAATAGCGGAACCTAGATGCTCATATTGGTTCCTACATATTCTACGAAGATCTTTATCGGTCAAACCGCATAACGATATATGTTGTTCCCTTTGTCATCGGTATGTTACTTGCCCGAGATTTGATCGTGGGTATCTCAATACCTAGTTCAATCTCGTTACCGGCAAGTCTCTTTACTCGTTTCTTAATGCTACATCCCGTAACTAACTCATTAGCTACATTGCTTGCAAGGCTTATAGTGATGTACATTACCAAGAGGGCCCAGAGATACCTTTCCGACAATCGAAGTGACAAATCCTAATCTCGATCTATACCAACTCAACAAGCACCATCGGAGACACCTGTAGAGCACCTTTATAATCACCCAGTTACGTTTTGACGTTTGGTAGCACACAAAGTGTTCCTCCGGTATTCGGGAGTTGCATGATCTCATAGTCATAGGAACATGTATAAGTTATAGAGAAAGCAATAGCAACAAACTAAACGATCATCGTGCTAAGCTAACGGATGGGTCAAGGCTCTAATGATGTGATCCCATTTATCAAATGACAACTCATGTCTATGGTTAGGAAACATAACCATCATTGATTCAACGAGCTAGTCAAGTAGAGGCAAACTAGTAACACTCTGTTTGTCTGTGTATTCACGCATGTACTAAGTTTCCGGTTAATACAATTCTAGCATGAATAATAAACATTTATCATCATATAAGAAAATATAAATAACAACTTTATTATTGCCTCTAGGGCATATTTCCTTCATAAAATGAACACGCCCGGTTAGTGACTGGATGCGTCCGCGGACATTTCGAGGGATCAAATTTGTACAGTTCAGCTATAGATGCTTAAGACGTCAAGTCTTGCATTTGTTGGGGAACGTTGCAGAAAACAAAAATTTTCCTACTCGTTTCACCAAGATCATCTAGGAGTTCATCTAGCAACGAGTGATTAGATGCATCTACATACCTTTGTAGATCGCGCACGGAAGCGTTCAAAAGAACGGTGATGATGTAGTCGTACTCGACGTGATCCAAATCACCGATGACCAGCGCCGAACGGACGGCACCTCCGCGTTCAACATACGTACGGGACGGGAGACGTCTCCTCCTTCTTGATCCAGCAAGGGGGAAGGAGAGGTTGATGAAGATCCAGCAGCACGACGGCGTGGTGGTGGATGCAGGGCGTCACAGCAGCAGGGCTTCGCCGAGACTACGAGGAAGAGACGTAACGGGGGGAGGTGGAGGCGCCAGGGGCTGGTGTGAAATCCCTCCTCTCCCCCCCACTATATATAGGGGTGCCAAGGGGGGGGGCGCCGGCCCTAGTAGATGGCATCTACTAGGG
>NC_041382.1:587051258-587067967 GCF_002162155.2 Triticum dicoccoides | reverse complement strand
CGTATGTACTTTACAAATCTCTATGTCTCCATCTTGAACATTTTCACGAATGGAGTTGAAGCGACGCTTGATGTGCCTTGTCTTCTTGTGAAACCTGGGCTCCTTGGCAAGTGCAATAGCTCCAGTGTTGTCACAGAAGAGCTTGATCGGCCCCGACGCATTGGGTATGACTCCTAGGTTGGTGATGAACTCCTTCACCCATATTGCTTCATGTGCTGCCTCCGAGGCTGCCATGTACTCCGCTTCACATGTAGATCCCGCCACGACGCTTTGCTTGCAACTGCACCAGCTTACTGCCCCACCATTCAAAATATACACGTATCCGGTTTGTGACTTAGAGTCATCCAGATCTGTGTCGAAGCTAGCGTCGACGTAACCCTTTACGACGAGCTCTTCGTCACCTCCATAAACGAGAAACATTTCCTTAGTCCTTTTCAGGTACTTCAGGATATTCTTGACCGCTGTCCAGTATTCCTTGCCGGGATTACTTTGGTACCTTCCTACCAAACTGACGGCAAGGTTAACATCAGGTCTGGTACACAGCATGGCATACATAATAGAACCTATGGCTGAGGCATAGGGGATGACGCTCATCTCTTCTATATCTTCTGCCGTGGTCGGACATTGAGCTGAGCTCAATTTCACACCTTGTAACACAGGCAAGAACCCCTTCTTGGATTGATCCATATTGAACTTCTTCAATATCTTATCAAGGTATGTGCTTTGTGAAAGACCTATGAGGCGTCTCGATCTATCTCTATAGATTTTGATGCCTAATATATAAGCAGCTTCTCCAAGGTCCTTCATTGAAAAACTTTTATTCAAGTAGGCCTTGATGCTGTCCAAGAGTTCTATATCATTTCCCATCAACAGTATGTCATCTACATATAATATGAGAAATGCTACAGAGCTCCCACTCACTTTCTTGTAAACGCAGGCTTCTCCATAAGTCTGTGTAAACCCAAATGCTTTGATCATCTCATCAAAGCGAATGTTCCAACTCCGAGATGCTTGCACCAGCCCATAAATCGAGCGTTGGAGCTTGCACACTTTGTCAGCATTCTTAGGATCGACAAAACCTTCCGGCTGTATCATATACAATTCTTCCTTAAGAAAACCATTAAGGAATGCCGTTTTGACGTCCATTTGCCATATTTCGTAATCATAGAATGCGGCAATTGCTAACATGATTCGGACGGACTTCAGCTTTGCTACCGGTGAGAAAGTCTCATCGTAGTCAACCCCTTGAACTTGTCGATAACCCTTAGCGACAAGCCGAGCTTTATAGATGGTCACATTACCATCCGCGTCTGTCTTCTTCTTAAAGATCCATTTATTTTCTATGGCTCGCCGCTCAATGGGCAAGTCAGTCAAAGTCCATACTTTGTTTTCATACATGGATCCTATCTCGGATTTCATGGCTTCTAGCCATTTGTCGGAATCCGGGCCCGCCATCGCTTCTTCATAGTTCGAAGGTTCACCGTTGTCTAACAGCATGATTTCCAAGACAGGGTTGCCGTACCACTCTGGTGCGGAACGTGTCCTTGTGGACCTTCGAATTTCAGTAGGGGCTTGATCAGAAGTATCTTGATCATTGTCATTAACTTCCTCTCTAGTCGGTGCAGGCACCTCAGGAACATTTTCTTGAGTTGCGCCATTTTCCGGTTCAAGAGGTAATACTTCATCAAGCTCTACTTTCCTCCCACTTACTTCTTTCGAGAGAAACTCTTTCTCCAGAAAGGACCCATTCTTGGCAACAAAGATCTTGCCTTCGGATCTGAGGTAGAAGGTGTACCCAATAGTTTCTTTTGGGTATCCTATGAAGACGCATTTTTCCGACTTGGGTTCGAGCTTTTCAGGTTGAAGTTTCTTGACATAAGCATCGCATCCCCAAACTTTTAGAAGCGACAGCTTAGGTTTCTTCCCAAACCATAATTCATACGGTGTCGTCTCAATGGATTTCGACGGAGCCCTATTTAAAGTGAATGCGGCAGTCTCTAAAGCATAGCCCCAAAAGGATAGCGGTAAATCGGTAAGAGACATCATAGATCGCACCATATCTAATAGAGTGCGATTACGACGTTCGGACACACCATTACGCTGAGGTGTTCCAGGCGGCGTGAGTTGTGAAACTATTCCACATTTTCTTAAGTGTGTGCCAAACTCGTGACTCAAGTATTCTCCTCCACGATCTGATCGTAGAAACTTGATTTTCCTGTCACGTTGATTTTCAACCTCACTCTGAAATTCCTTGAACTTTTCAAAGGTTTCAGACTTGTGTTTCATTAAGTAGATATACCCATACCTACTTAAATCATCCGTGAGGGTGAGAACATAACGATAGCCACCACGAGCCTCAACACTCATTGGACCGCATACATTAGTATGTATGATTTCCAATAAGTCGGTTGCTCGCTCCATTGTTCCTGAGAACGGAGTCTTGGTCATTTTACCCATAAGGCATGGTTCGCACGTGTCAAATGATTCATAATCAAGAGACTCTAAAAGTCCATCAGCATGGAGCTTCTTCATGCGTTTGACACCTATGTGACCAAGGCGGCAGTGCCACAAGTATGTGGGACTATCATTATCAACCTTACTTCTTTTGGTACTCACATTATGAACATGTGTAGCATCACGTTCGAGATTCATAAAGAATAAACCATTCACCATAGGAGCATGACCATAAAACATATCTCTCATAAAAATGGAACAACCATTATTCTCAGATTTAAAAGAGTAGCCATCTCGAATTAAACGAGATCCCGATACAATGTTCATGCTCAAAGCTGGCACTAAATAACAATTATTAAGGTTTAAAACTAATCCCGAAGGGAGATGCAGAGGTAGCGTGCCGACGGCGATCACATTGACCTTGGAACCATTCCCGACGCGCATCGTCACCTCGTCCTTTGCCAGTTTCCGCTTATTCCGCAGCCCCTGCTTTGAGTTACAAATGTGAGCAACTGCGCCGGTATCAAATACCCAGGAGCTACTACGGGCACTAGTAAGGTACACATCAATTACATGTATATCACATATACCTTTTGTTTTGCCGGCCTTCTTATCCGCTAAGTACTTAGGGCAGTTCCGCTTCCAGTGACCGCTTCCCTTGCAATAAAAGCACTCAGTCTCGGGCTTGGGTCCATTCTTTGGCTTCTTCCCGGCAGCTTGCTTGCCGGGCGCGGCAACCTCCTTGCCGTCCTTCTTGAAGTTCTTTTTACCCTTGCCTTTCTTGAACTTAGTGGTTTTATTGACCATCAACACTTGATGTTCCTTCCTGACTTCTACATCTGCTGATTTCAGCATAGCAAATACTTCAGGAATGGTCTTTTCCATCCCCTGCATATTGAAGTTCATCACAAAGCTCTTGTAGCTTGGTGGAAGCGACTGGAGGATTCTATCAATGACCGCATCATCCGGGAGATTAACTCCCAGCTGAGTCAAGCGGTTATGCAACCCAGACATAGTGAGTATGTGCTCACTGACAGAATTGTTTTCCTCCATCTTACAGCTGAAGAATTTGTCGGAGACTTCATATCTCTCGACCCGGGCATGAGCTTGGAAAACCATTTTCAGCTCTTCGAACATCTCATATGCTCCATGTCTCTCAAAACGCTTTTGGAGCCCCGGCTCTAGGCTGTAAAGCATGCCGCACTGAACGAGGGAGTAGTCATCGAAACGTGCCTGCCAAGCGTTCATAACATCTTGTTCTGCAGGGAGAACGGGTGCGTCACCAAGCGGTGCTTGTAGGACATAATCTTTCTTGGCAGCTATGAGGATGATCCTCAGGTTCCGGACCCAGTCCGTATAGTTGCTGCCATCGTCTTTCAGCTTAGTTTTCTCTAGGAATGCGTTGAAGTTGAGGACTACGTTGGCCATTTGATCTACAAGACATATTGCAAAGATTTTAGACTAAGTTCATGATAATTAAGTTCAACTAATCAAATTATTAGTGAACTCCCACTTAGATTAGACATCCCTCCAGTCATCTAAGTATTACATGATCCGAGTTTAACTAGACCGTGTCCGATCATCACGTGAGACGGACTAGTCAACGTCGGTGAACATCTTCATGTTGATCGTATCTACTATACGACTCATGCTCGACCTTTCGGTCTTCTGTGTTCCGAGGCCATGTCTGTACATGCTAGGCTCGTCAAGTCAACCTAAGTGTTTGCATGTGTAAATCTGTCTTACACCCGTTGTATGTGAACGTCTGAATAAAACACCCGATCATCACGTGGTGTTTTGAAACAGCGAACTGTCGCAACGGTGCACAGTTAGGGGGAACACTTCTTGAAATTATTGTGAGGGATCATCTTATTTACTACCGTCGTTCTAAGTAAACAAGATGCAAAACATGATAAGCATCACATGCAATCAAATAATAAGCGTGACATGATATGGCCATTATCACATAGCTCCTTTGATCTCCATCTTGGGGCTCCATGATCATCTTGTCACCGGTTTGACACCATGATCTCCATCATCATGATCTCCATCATCGTGTCTCCATGAAGTTGCTCGCCAACTATTACTTCTACTACTATGGCTAACGCGTTTAGCAATAAAGTAAAGTAATTTACATGGCGTTCCTTGATGACACGCAGGTCATATAAAAGAATAAAGACAACTCCTATGGCTCCTGCCGGTTGTCATACTCATCGACATGCAAGTCGTGAATCCTATTACAATAGCATGAACATCTCATACATCACATATAGATCATTCATCATTCATCACAACTTTGGCCATATCATATCACAAACCACTTGCTGCAAAAACAAGTTAGACGTCCTCTAATTGTTGTTGCAAGTTTTACGTGGCTGAATTAGGGTTCTAGCAAGAATGTTTTCTTACCTACGTTAAAGCCACAACGTGATTTGTCAACTTCTATTTACCCTTCATAAGGACCCTGTTCATCGATTCCGCTCCAACTAAAGTAGGAGAGACAGACACCCGCCAGCCACCTTATGCAACTAGTGCATGTTAGTCGGTGGAACCAGTCTCACGTAAGCGTACGTGTAAGGTTGGTCCGGGCCGCTTCATCCCACAATACCGCTGAAGCAAGAAAGGACTAGTAACGGCAAGAAAGTTGACAAATCTACGCCCACAACAAATTGTGTTCTACTCGCGCAAGAAGAACTACGCATAGACCTAGCTCATGATGCCACTGTTGGGGAACGTTGCAGAAAACAAAAAATTTCCTACTCGTTTCACCAAGATCATCTAGGAGTTCATCTAGCAACGAGTGATTAGATGCATCTACATACCTTTGTAGATCGCGCACGGAAGCGTTCAAAAGAACGGTGATGATGTAGTCGTACTCGACGTGATCCAAATCACCGATGACCAGCGCCGAACGGACGGCACCTCCGCGTTCAACACACGTACGGGACGGGAGACGTCTCCTCCTTCTTGATCCAGCAAGGGGGAAGGAGAGGTTGATGAAGATCCAGCACCACGACGGCGTGGTGGTGGATGCAGGGCGTCACAGCAGCAGGGCTTCGCCGAGACTACGAGGAAGAGACGTAACGGGGGGAGGTGGAGGCGCCAGGGGCTGGTGTGAAATCCCTCCTCTCCCCCCCACTATATATAGGGGTGCCAAGGGGAGGGGGCGCCGGCCCTAGTAGATGGCATCTACTAGGGGGGGCGGCGGCCAAGGGGAGGTTTCCCTCCCCCCCAAGGCACCTAGGGGTGCCTTCCACCACATGGACTCTTCCATGGTGGAAACCCTAGGCGCATGGGCCTATAGGGGCTGGTTCCCTTGGCCCATCTATGCCAAGGCGCACCCCCTACAGCCCATGTGCCCCCCCGGGACAGGTGGCCCCACCCGGTGGACCCCCGGGACCCTTCCGGTGGTCCCGGTACAATACCGATAACCCCGAAACTTGTCCCGATGCCCGAAATAGCACTTCCTATATATAATTCTTTACCTCCGGACCATTCCGGAACTCCTCATGACGTCCGGGATCTCATCCGGGACTCCGAACAACATTCGGGTTTCTGCATATACATATCTTCATAACCCTAGCGTCACCGAACCTTAAGTGTGTAGACCCTACGGGTTCGGGAGACAAGCAGACATGACCGAGACGACTCTCTGGTCAATAACCAACAGCGGGATCTGGATACCCATGTTGGCTCCCACATGCTCCACGATGATCTCATCGGATGAACCACGATGTCGAGGATTTAATCAATCCCGTACGCTATTCCCTTTGTCTATCGATATGTTACTTGCCCGAGATTCGATCGTCGGTATCCCAATACCTCGTTCAATCTCGTTACCGGCAAGTCACTTTACTCGTACCGTAATGCATGATCCCGTGACCAGACACTTGGTCACTTTGAGCTCATTATGATGATGCATTACCGAGTGGGCCCAGTGATACCTCTCCGTCATACGGAGTGACAAATCCCAGTCTTGATCCATGTCACCCAACAGACACTTTCGGAGATACCCGTAGTCTACCTTTATAGTCACCCAGTTACGTTGTGACGTTTGGCATACCCAAAGCACTCCTACGGTATCCGGGAGTTACACGATCTCATGGTCTAAGGAAAAGATACTTTGACATTGGAAAACTCTAGCAAACGAACTATACGATCTTGTGCTATATTTAGGATTGGGTCTTGTCCATCACATCATTCTCCCAATGATGTGATCTCGTTATCAATGACATCCAGTGTCCATAGTCAGGAAACCATGACTATCTGTTGATCAACGAGCTAGTCAACTAGAGGCTCACTAGGGACATGTTGGTGTCTGTTATTCACACATGTATTACGATTTCCGGATAACACAATTATAGCATGAATAAAGATAATTATCATGAACAAGGAAATATAATAATAATAATGCTTTTATTATTGCCTCTAGGGCATATTTCCAACAGCATTATGGGACGAAGTAGGATGTTTTTTGCAAGACAATGCTATGTGCGGACTACAGTGTTTACATGCAGTTAATCGTTTGCTTATACTACTAACTTTATTTCAAAATGAGAAAAGTATACCTTTTGTCCCTCAATTTTTGGTGAAGTCTAGATTTGGTCCCTCAACTTCAAAACCGGACAACTTGCACCTCTAACTACCGAAACCGGATAAGGTTCATCCCCGGACTCGGTTTTGACCGGTTTTGGTGTTGACTCACCCCGGTTTTGACCCGTGCTCACTCATATTCCTGTAATTTTTTTATATCCGTGAACTTTTTGAAATCCACATACACTTTTCAACTCCGCATAGTTTTTTCAAGGTCACATATTTTTTTCAAAAATAAACATACATTTTTCAAATCAGCAAACTATTCTAAAATTCACATACTTTTTTCAAATCCGTGATTTTTTAACATTTACGGACCTTTTCCAAATCCCCATATTTTTCCCAAGTTTGTGTAATTTTATCAAATCCAAGTATTTTTCAAAGCCATGAACTTTTTTTGAAATTCGCATACTTATTGCAAATCCACATGCTTTTCAAAGTCCGCATTTTTTTTCAAATCCGTGTTCCATTTATAATCCATGAACTTTGTTTGAAATTCACATACTTGTTTCAAGATGAAACAATTTCTGAAATCCACATATTTTTGCGTAAAAGAAGTCCATATCCGCGTACTTTTTTCAAGTTCGCATAAAATTTTCAAATTCATGAACTCTTTCAATAAAATGTACTCAAATTTGAAAGTGTACATCAATTTTGAAAAATTAAATGAACTTAAAAAACTAAATGAACTTTAAAAAAATACGCATATTTGAAAAAGTACATGAACTTGTAAAAAATACGCAGATTTAAAAAAAGTACAAAAATTTTAAAAAGGTTCACGTATTTGAAAAAATAACCGAATTTGAAAACATCACGTGGACTTGGAAAAGGTATCCAAATATGAGTCGGAACGGTCAAAACCGGGGTGGGACAGCACCAAAACCGGTCAAAACCGTTACCAGGAATGAATCTTGTCCGGTTTTAGAAGTTAAGGGTGCAAGTTGTCCGGTTTTGGAGTTGAGGGACCAAATCTAGACTCCGCCAAGAATTGAGGGACGAAAAATATACTTTTCTCTTTCAAAATACATGACGGACTATGAAGCATGCACCAAACTTCTCTATATTTCACAAGTAATTTAAAAAATATATATGTATTTAAATTCTTTTATATTTGGATATAAAATACCAGTATATTTGTTATGAGAAATAGTTTCGTACTGTATATTTTTTCAATTTAATGTTCATACAAAAATAATGGTCTTTTTAATCAACTCATTTTTTAGCATCAGTACAGACACAAGCGCTCATATATATGCGCATATACTCACCCCTTTGGACGCACACACGCACACCCTACCCCTATGAGCACCTCCGAAAGACTGAGTCGGCATATTATCTTGAGGGATACCATTGTCCACCTAAACATCTCAACCATAGGTTGGTTCGCAATCAACTCATTGTTTGATTCACGGTATATGATTTCCTTTCTTAGGATTCATTTGCACTTTATTTTAGAGGAATAACTCAAACCTTTTGGTAGAATTTATTTGTTTCCTATGCTATCAAACACTCTTTAATCCAGATTTTTGTAATTTTCTAATTTCATAGTAGGAATCAAGAGGATATGACACCCTAATCTTGTGTTTTTTCTATTCCTGAGTTTTGAGAATCCTACTAATCAAATAGGCCCTATGGGGTACTATTAACTATATATACTCATGTTCAACTAGGTAGCATTAGCAGCTAATGTTGTTTTCTAAGTTATAAATTAGACGACTTTGGAGTTGTTGAGATGTGGCCAGCATGTAGCAGGGAAGAGGCGCCAGCTTCAGCGGATGGCTTGCCATCCTCTACCCAGATCTGATGCTCCGGAGACTGCTAGCCCAAGTGCGGTTAGGTCGCGGCGGTAGAGTTCCGCGGTGTCAATCTTGTGGTAGTGACGACTGCACTTCGAGTGGGCAATGTTGATTCGCCTTTTGTGCTCCGCCTCCGGCGATGTCAGCCTCTAGGTCGGCGGTTCTGGGTAGGGCTCTCTTCATTGGGGTAATAGTCGCTCTACCTTCGGCGTTGGTCCTGGGCGACCACTCTGACATCTGGTGACAGACTCATTGCGGATTGCAATGGCCACCAGAAGGTATTCGTGAGGGTTTATCTCTTCAGATTCAGTGGGTGGCCCCTATAGATGGCGGCTTGACGCAGAGGGATGGTTGTGGTGATGACGGCCCACGTTGCATGTACCTGCCGGGATCACGGAAAAGTGATGGCAACAACACATAAGTGAGGTCGATGGTGGTGCTACGCAAGCATCCGGTCTCGAGTTCCTAGGTGAAAGCCCAGGTCTCCCATGTTGGATATACCTGTGAAGCTGGTAGCAAGTTACGCCTAGGACTGAGCTAGCTTGAACCATAAATTCTTGGAATTTCCAGTACTTTGTAGGAAGGAATTACAAGGGATCTTGATACTAGGCCTAGGGCTATATCCCTAGTCATCTACGCCAATGCCTGACAATGACGATGTTTTTATGTGGCTATCTTGTTAAAGCATTGTTTGGATTGGTTCTTCATGGTGAAAACATAAATTCTGACCTCGAATGGTTGGATTGATGACGGCAACGCTTGGGCTTCACTGCCTTTCCGAAGACGTTGTTGTTGAAGAATCTCGCCGTCTGTGTGGTGCCGATCGCGGATCAAGTTGTTTTCAGTTTTTTTTTCTCACCTATGCATAGATTTGTGTGCATGTGTTCATGTTAGTTGTGTTGCAGAGGTCCGGTGTGTGCTTGTTGTGTTTGGTATCTTATTGATTCTTCATTTTGAGCAAATAAAACCACCCTTCATCCAAAAAATGGATGTGTGCCTCATGCCATACCTCAAGTGTTGTACTCCGTCTAACTGCCATCACTTAAAAGCTGGACGCCGAAAGCCCGAAATGCTGATATTTTCTCTCTTTTTTTTAGCAAAATCTTGAAATGCTTTAGAAACGTCAACGAGGAAAGAATTGCAGAAAAACTGGAAAGTGCTACACGAGCGGCACTAGCTGTCCCCTGGATATGATCCTGTACAGATCAGGAATCGGTTCTGTGGTCATCGGCAGCGACATGTCGTGAGCAATCTACGGCATAAAACAAGAGGTGCAAGTTAGTACTGTACGTACTTCTCGGTAGCTCCCAGCTTTCGAAGGAAAAAGAAAACAAAAATGTTTTGATCATCGTAATCACAAGGAACCATCCAGCCACTTTATACAAGTCCAATTACACGGGCGAAAAGCAGCAACCGCCAGAGAACAACACTTGCCATTTCACAGAAGGCATGTGAGAGGTGTAACTGTGTGAGTTGAAATAGCTCAAGTCCATGTATTGAAGAACTCTTGCCCTTGGATTGTAGCCCTAACCTTTTGGAATAAACTAGTACTGTTGATCTCGCAAAAAAAAACTGTAGGAATAGGTCAAGATGACGTTGATGCCTCAGAGGATACGAACTGGATTCACATCCAGTTTAGAAGCTACTACTGCAGAGGCTTGAGAGAATAATAAGTCTTGGTCTTAGAAGGTGTTTGGATGAGAGGTGTTTCTGGTTAACTAATGCGGAGTGCATATGAAAACTACCTGCCGGATGCCTCTTATCTGAACACCTCTCAGATGTAAGAGTGAACAAGCAACGGCGAGAATGCTTTCAATACCTGATGTGGCTAGCAGTATTTCGTACAATATACTTTTCTCCCACGAATTGCTATGTACTCCAAGAATAGAGGAACATCAAGAAACACAAGAGTAGAAGTATCTGTTGCAGCTAGGAGTACAAGATTAGAACATCAGCATAGGATATTGTACAAAATTGTGTAAAGTGAGCTATTCTGTGATGTAAGTATAACCGCAAAATATAAGCATACAACAGAATAAGTGGCATGATGTGAAAGTGCACAACAAAGCCAACCAATTCGTATGACAATAAACTAACTCGCCCACCAACGGGGGGGAATCGAACGGTTATGTACCGAAAAGAATACTGAAAGAATGCTCTGCTAAAATCAGTTCTCCTTTAGAAAAATCACAGGTGCAACTTAGTTCTCCACATGCACCCGACAACCTTTTTAGGAGATGGGTTGCTTGGGCCCTTGTCCCGTTGCCCGGAAGTGAAATACAGCCAGCCATCCCAGTATCCTACCAACGTGGTCTTGATCCGGAAAGGTAACCGCCCGATCACACTCCATTCCTGTATGCAGATGGAATTTCAGTCGCATCACGATAACAACCCACGCAATTCAAGATTTACGGATCCTCTTTTTTTAAGATTCTCTTTCACAGTTCTGTTAGCATCATATTATTCTAGAACAGAAATTTGGATGTGTAGAATAACAGTATTTCAGTTCTCTGTGTATTAAGAGCAGAACTTAAAAAAACAAGAAACAGAGAAAACACCACATTGCAAACAACAGGATGTTGATAGCTAATACCTAGCACAACATTTTCCCAACTTCCCCTGCTTTCATGAACTGCTTTTTTAACAAAACAAAAAAGGTATATGGAACGATATGTACCAGTGTCTCCAAATTGAACCGAAATACTTCACCAACCAAGGTCATTCTTTTATTAATTGGGTGCTTTTCTGTAGTTCCCCCAGCAATAATTATAGAATTGTTGACATTCGTCCAGGCAAACTCTATATGTGAATCTGGCTTCGGCATGGGTGGAAGTTCCTTCCACTTCATTTCATCATCAAGCATGTATACATCACTGTACACCATCTGCATAGGCACAGATCAAGAGAAGGAATGTAGAACTTTAAGTAAGAAAACTATTGTGATTAGAAGATGAAACATTTCACACAAGTATCTATATTTTTCTTAAATATCGAGTATCTATGTTGATAAACACGCGAGCTAAAAAATCATCATTATTCTGTAATACATCCTATTATGGTACCATACGATATGATAGATTTTTCACTAAGTGCCGATCTACAATTGACTGTAGGGCATTAACTATTTACAATCACTCGTAGAAAAACAGACCTGTCCTCTGTATCGAAACTGCAGTCCACACTAGTTGCCACTAGGTGAAGCATGCTAGGTATTCAACGTCTATTTAATAGATGCAGTCATGCAAAAAACATGGCTGAGATACGCAACTAATGCAATAAACTGATCTGAGTTGACATCTAAAATGAACAACTTTCTCCATCATGTGTAGCAATTCAGCATGTATACTGATTAATCAAAGTATCAACATACCTCACTTCTTCTAACACATTTAAATATAGGTGATCCAGGTTTGGCCATAAAATCTCCTTCTTGACCACCAATAACAAGGAGCTTATCATTAGCAACAACACATGCCCTGATGCAAAATAGTAGGTCATGAACTAAGAAACATGTTATGTGTTACATAAACCACCCTCAATTTTGTATACTGTGCAACCAAATTTCTTGCCCAGAACTTATTCTTCAAAATAGTTGATTAACAGAAAATGTATTGCCAGGAGCACAAGAAGAGTTTAAAGACACCAGAAAGTGAAACGTCGAGAAGTCAAGACGATATAGGAATCTAACAACTTCCATTTTCAAAGAACAACAACAGATGTCACATGAAGAGGAAGTAACAGACCTATGTGGACCACCACGAGGGATTGGTATCTCGCTCCTCCATTCCTGCTCCAATGCTTTCCCATCCTTAACTGCGAGGCTCCAATGTTCAACTCCAGGTTCATGTCTGTCCTCCTTACTACCACCCATCACATGAAGCCTCCCTCTCCAAAGTTGTGTGGCTGGAGCATACCTGAACAAGATATTTACAGGGAAAAAAGTGAAAGAACTCGTCAAATCTTCAGACTCCAAAATACTAGTATTTAGATCAATGGAAGAATAGGACCATGCAAGTACAAATACAAACAAATGCATAATGTGATGTCTAATATTAAGTGTGAAAAATGAAACAAGACTCGTACCTAGGAACTGGCAGTGGAGGCAAATCATGCCATTCTTTTCTTTCAGTGTCCAACACAAAATTTCGAGCTGTAGGCCCCCTACACTGAGGGCCGTATTGTCCAGTTACTACGTAAATATATCTTCCATCTGTAACCATCCCCAGATGTGAATGTGCCATTTCCTTTGGCATATCAAACTTTCCTCCCCATGTATTATCCGAGAAATTGTAAATATCCACATGAGAATGCACCTATAAATGGAAAACATCAGAAGGTCTCAAGAGTTAACTTGTTGACAAACAGAAATAACTAATGATAGACCTCTGCTGTTCTGCAATAAAGAAAACAACATTACAAGGAACAACTGGAGAATTTTGCAGTGTGGCTTCATTAAATTAATTGAACTCAGCAATATGTATCGACTATCATAGCTATTTATAATGAGGTCATGCAACAACATTACATAGTACAACTACTTGAACTTAATTTCGGTAAGTAAGGGCACGCTTGAACTTTGGCATAATGCTCATTCATTTTATTCAGTTTAATTTGTTGAATCTATAGTGTACAGAGTACAGACTGACAAAGCTGCAACCATTCAGATACCAAAACTACAGCAATAGTGTGAAGTCCCCCCACCCCCTCCACAACTACAACATTTTATGTTAATTCAACTTTTAAGTAAAATATCCATCTTAAGCATTAACATGTGTATATATTATGCTTAAGCAAGTATCATCTTAGACAGTACAGAAAAATAGGCAAACCTAGTAAACTAGTAAAAGAACGGGCAAGTTTCCTCACATAGTTAATGGTGCCATATCCAGCAAACACAAATAAGAGATTCTTAATCTGTATAGCAGCACCGTCCAAACGTGGTACCGGTGCTTCAGCCATCTGCTCCCACTGCAATTCTGGTGCTCGCAAATCCGCAAAAGTGGCACTTATGTCCATGGAACCTGTAGATGCATTGCCCTTTGTTTGCTGTACAAGAGAAGTATATAACATAATTAGTTCTGAATGAAATCATTGTAGCAGACAGAATGATGATAATAAGCAAGCAAATCAACTTGAAATCCAAATTATACCATAGCAATCTAGTCACAACATAGGTCATGACAATTAACAAATCGATTTCTTAGGAGTTAGAAATTAATTTGCAACAAATTGCAAAACAAACAATGGCCTACCAGTGGATGTACATTGCCATTTCACCAGCAGTTCTATAAGATATTCAGTAAGAAAATTTATGACCACCACAGCCAAGCAACATGACCAACCAGAAATCAGTGTTCTGCAATTAGACACTCGAACATCTACATTGCCACAGGAAGCAAGCATAACCAACTTTAAAAGTTCACACCAAACAATCAAGCAAACGATGGATGCTCGAGTGAACTGCATTAGGTCGAGGGGAAGTTGCGAGTCAAGCACTTGAAGGCAGTAAGCCTAGAGGCAGGGCAGCAAATGAATTTCTACTCTGCCAATCGGAGAGTGCAGAGGTCAATATAATCGCACACCTCAATAGGAAAAAAATCTCCTACCAGATCTCAGTAATCGCACACCCCGACAATGCCAGAGCACAGAATAGTTGAAGGCAGTAGAGGGCAGACAGCAGCCCAATAATCATAAAAATCAGGTTGAGGGGCGTCACCTTATTCGCCGAGGGCGGCGGCGACGCCGTGGGGCGAGTGGAGATATCGACCCTCGAGGGCCAGATGGAGGGGGCAGCGGAGCGGGAGGAGGCCCAGAGGTAGTCGGCGACTAGGAAGAGTCCGAGGATGGCGACGACGGCGAGCGCCACGAGGTGCTTGGGCGGCAGCGCCTTCGCCGCCGGCCTCGCCATCGGTGGATCGCTAGAACCTACAGGCGGCGGCCGCGGCGGCGAGAGCAGCGTGTCGGTGACATCAGTGGTGAGCCGAGGAGTAGTAGCGATTCCGAGTTTAGATTCACGGCACGCGCAGAGAACAAAACGACATTTTCGTTAGAGCTCTTGGAATTTTTAGGGATTTTTTTGCAACTAAATTATTAAGAGCATCACCAACAGTTACCCTAAAAAACACCCCATAAATATGGTTTCACGAGGTGTCCATAAGATTGACAGGTGCGCTGCTTTTACAGCTCCCGTAAAAATCCTTCCTTAAAAATGGTATTTGGCGATGGCGCGGCAGTGCACAAAGGATCGCGATGGTCTTTGACGGGCCGGCGGGCGGGCAGCGCGACGGCAATGGTGGACCACGGCGACGAAACGGCGCGACACATTTCAAATGGAAGAGAACACGAACACAAAGGAGCTACCCACCCGAAACAAAAAAGGTATGTCGATTGATGATGAATTGCATGCTTATTGAGGCCAGAGAACAGGGCAGGATGCGCATCCGCGCAAGAAGGCGGAGGTGGTAGACGTGTTCGACTGTCGTTTGCGGGAGCAGGCAAAAGGCGATCTAGAGCAGGAGCTCCAAGACGAAGCGAGAGGAAGACCGGTGTGCGTTATGTATGACGTGTAGCCTAAAACAACGAACTTATAGGAAGATGCAATTGTCTTAAATACCGAACATCCTTCAAAACCGCATTCGGATATGGTTGGCCGCTGAACCAGCTGGCCTCTTATTATCGGGATCTCTGTCCAGATGGCCCTCTTCGACCACCAGGATGTCACCCGTCGAGCCTCGCGAGTGCATGGGCCTGGTTGGGGCGAGCGAAGCAGCCCGATAGGAGGCGATGAATGCTAGCAGGCGAACCCGACCTCATCCATCACGCGTCGTCGCGCCCCCCTAGTCGAATGGCCCTCTCTGACTACCCGACTGTTACGCGCTAAGATGCAAATCAGACGGCCTTGAGCACCTCAGGGAGCCAGCCACCCGAGGCCCGACACAACATACGGCGCTAAGGGCACTCTGCTCGCGGAGGCTCCCAAGAGGTGGGGTACTTCAACATTCTTTATAGGAGTAATGTGTGGATGTAACACCCCGTATGTAACCTACCATATTTGTATTCCAACTCTTGCCATTTCCGGCACTAAGTTATGATATTTTCTCGTTGTCGGGTTTTTGTCTTCGTGTTGCTTTTGTCGTTGTCATGCATCTCATATCATGTCATCATGTGCATCGCATTTGCATACGTGTTCGTCTCATGCATCCGAGCATTTTCCCCATTGTCCATTTTGCATTCCGGCGCTCCTATGTCCTTCGGTGTCCTTTTCTACCTCTTTTCGTGTGCGGATGTTAAACGTTTTCGGATTGGACCGAAATTTGCCAAGCGGCCTTGGTTTACTACCGGTAGACCGCCTGTCAAGTTTCATGTCATTTGTACTTCGTTTGTACTCCAACGATTAATCGAGGAACCGAAAATGCCTCATGTGTGTTGCAGCCCAACACCTCTCCAAAGTGGCCCAAAATCCACCTAAACCCCCTCCATCATCTCGGTCGTTCGATCACGATCGCGTGGCCGCAAACCGTGCTTAATTTGGAGCCTCCTAACTCCCTCTACCTATAAAAAGGCAACTCCCCCCCGAAAATTCCGGATCCCTAACCCTAGCCCCGCTCCCTCTCCGCCGCCGGACGAAAACCCGCCGACGGACATGTCCGCCGCCGCCGCGCGCCCACTCCTGCGCTGACACGTGTCAAGTGCAGCCGCCACCCGCCGCGGCCCTCCGAGCCCGCGTCCGGCCCTCCGAGCCCGCGCGCCGCCCACGCCTTCCTCCCTCGCCGCGCCGCCCACCTCCTCCTCGCCGTCGTCGGCGACCGCCGCCCCGCACCGCCCCGATCCGCCTCGTCGCCGGCGGCCGCCGCACGCACCTCGCCG
>NC_041382.1:587022457-587050769 GCF_002162155.2 Triticum dicoccoides | reverse complement strand
CGCCGCCGCCGCCATCGCCGTCCTCGCCAAGTCCGGCCACCGACAAGCCCCGTGTTGCCGGATCCGGCTACCCCCGTCTCCTCCGGCCATCTATAGTGATTCCGGCAAGATCTCGGTCGTCCTCGGTTCGCGTGCCCGGACGAACCCTAGATCTGAGACGGTTGACTTTTGCCTCAGTCCCAGTAATTTTTAGCGTTTTTCATCGCATCATAACTTTACATCTGTGGCTCCGTTTTGGGCGTGTAGCATATCAAATTGTTCGCCTTGACGAGTACTTCATTTCATTCCATTGCACCATATTTATATAAGCTCATCTTGATGCCCTAAATACTGTTGCAAGAGTTCTATGCAATGTTAGTTTTAGATTCTTATCAGTAATTGGACATTTGTCATTTTTGCCATGATTAATGTGTGCCTCCTATGAACTTGAGCCCTACATGTGTTTTGAAGTATGTCATGCCATCTTTACAGGGGTGTATGCCATATATTTTTGTGATCTCTGTGGTGACTAGCACAAGCATGCAAAGTAGCTCTCGTAATGTTGCTGATTTCAGAGACTTAGAAATTTTCTAAGTCTTTTCCCTGATAATATTTTTATGCCATGTATTCTTATTGCTACAGAGTGATACATGCCTCTTTTGAGCAGGTTCAGTAAGGATGTTTTGTAGATATTGCTGTGCTCTATCCATCCATGTCTTTGTTTGCAATTATTGAGCACCCTAGCTTGACTCAATCAAGCTCTACTTTTGCTATAAAATGTTCCTGGCAGATTGTTTACATGTTAAGCAATTTTGCCGAGGTTGTTGTAGTTGATCCATGCATGCTATGAGGTTGTTCTTGCCATGTTTAGCTTCTATGCCATGTCTACTTGCTGTGTGTATGCTTAGTTTGTCATGCCATGCTTTGTGGTGAGTGCATCGAGCTCGTAAACATGCCTACGTGAATCTGTTTTTGCCATGTTCCAGTTTTCTACTAAGTCTGAATCTGTTAACGAAAGTTGCTATGTTCACATGGTTGCCATTGTATTTTCTGATCCCTTTTGGCTTATGGTCAGTAAGGGACTTTTGTTGTATACTTTGAGTAGCTTCATGCCATGCCTTGCTTTGCCATGATATGTTCCTGTAGCATGTTGTTATCTTGATCTAAACATTGCTTCCTGATGTTAAATTCCTGACATGTTATTTTCTCTAAGTCTGTAACCTGTTATCTTTTGCACTTTTGCCATGCTTGTTTGAATCTGCTATTGTGTGAATTAGCCGTAGCTCAGTGTTCATCTTTTGTCAATCATCTTGAGTGGATCACTACATGTGCTTTGTTGTTATGTTAGAGTGCAATAGCTTGTTGTTCTTGATGCATTTAGATGGCCTCGTGCTGTTAATTGCAGATCGGTGCCATATTTGTTTTGCTTGCCATTTGCAAACCGTGCATCCGATTCCGGTGATCTTTATATCGATTTCGACCGAAATCAACTCATCTTTCCAGTGGCACTCTTGGTTTTCCAAGTAGAGGCCAGGTTCAATCTTTCCTTTCCGAAGCATGCATATGCATCGCATATCACATCCCGCATATCATGCCATGTTTTGCATCATGTTGCTTGTGCATTGCACGTGGTTGATTGTGTCTCCCTTTGCTTGTGTTCTTGCTTTGGGTAGAGCCGGGAGACGAGTACGTGATCGAGGAACCCGTTGAGTACGCTTACGAGGATCAAGCTTACGTCAACTCGGAGAACTTTGCAGGCAAGATGACCATACCCTCGAAATCACTTCTATCTTTGCTTGCTAGGTGCTCGCTCTTTTGCTATGCCTATGCTATGATACCTATCACTTGCTTATCATGCCTCCTATATTGTCATGTCAAACCTCTAACCCACCTTGTCCTAGCAAACCGTTGTTTGGCTATGTTACCGCTTTGCTCAGCCCCTCTTATAGCGTTGCTAGTTGCAGGTGAAGATTGGAGTTTGTTCCTTGTTGGAACATGTTTATTGTTGGGATATCATTATTATATCTTGTCTACTTTAATGCATCTATACACTTGGTAAAAGGATGGAAGGCTCGGCCTTATGCCTGGTGTTTTGTTCCACTCTTGCCGCCCTAGTTTCCGTCATACCGGTGTTATGTTCCTTGATTTTGCGTTCCTTACACGGTTGGGTTATAATGGGAACCCCTTGACAGTTCGCCTTGAATAAAACTCCTCCAGCATGGCCCAACCTTGGTTTTACCATTTGCCACCTAGCCTTTTCCCTTGGGTTTCGCGGACTCAAGGGTCATCTTTATTTAAACCCTCGGGCCAGTGCTCCTCTGAGTGTTGGTCCAACCTAGAGCACCGTGCGGGGCCGTCCCTTGGCAACTTGGGTTACGTTGGCTCCCGTATGCTTAGCTTATCCGGTGTGCCCTGAGAACGAGATATGTGCAGCTCCTATCGGGATTTGTCGGCACAACGGGTGGTCTTGCTGGACTTGTTTTACCATTGTCGAGATGTCTTGTAACCGGGATTCCGAGTCTGATCGGATTATCTTGGGAGAAGGAATATCCTTCGTTGACCGTGAGAGCTTGTGATGGGCTAAGTTGGGACACCCCTGCAGGGTTTTGAACTTTCGAAAGTCGTGCCCACGTTTATGGGTAGATGAGAATTTGTTAATGTCCGGTTGTAGAAAACCAGAAACTTAACTTAATTAAAATGAATCAACAGAGTGTGTGGCCGTGATGGTCTCTTTTCGGCGGAGTCCGGGAAGAGAACACAGTCTCGTGTTATGTTTGAACGTAGGTTGTTCTAGGATCACTTCTTGATCATAGTTTCTCGACCGTGCCTTGCCTTCTCTTTTCGCTCTCATTTGCGTATGTTAGCCACCATATATGCTAGTGCTTGCTGCAGCTCCACCTCATACCTTTTACCCTACCTATAAGCTTAAATAGTCTTGATCGCGAGGGTGTGAGATTGCTGAGTCCCCCTGACTCACTGATTCCTTCCAAAACCAGATGCAGGGACCGATGATACCGCTCTAGGAGATTCGACTGAGCTCATGTGGGAGTTCGATGAGGACTCAGGACGATACTACGTTTCCTTTCCAGACGATCAGTAGTGGAGCCCAGTTGGGGCAATCTGGGACTTTGTTGCATTTTGTGGTTGTCTTTATTTTGGTTCCGTAGTCGGACCTTGATTGTATCTGGATGAATGTAATGTTATTTATGCTATTGTGTGACGTGGCGATTGTAAGCCAACTATGTACCTCTTGTCTTATTCATTACATGGGTTGTGTGAAGATTACCTCACTTGCGACATTGCTTACAATGCGGTTATGCCTCTAAGTCGTGCTTCGACACGTGAGAGATATAGCCGCATCGTGGGCATTATAGTGGAGGAGCACATCAATTCTTTAAAGGAGCATCCGCTTAGCTACGCGCTCTAGTCTCTCCTTTGGTCTAACTAGAATAGACTTCTAGTTATTCTTGAATGTCGCTAAGCTAATCTCTCTCTCTCTCTCTCTCTCTCTCTCTCTCTCTCTCTCTATTTTCTCAGAGATCTTCCTAAATGAGTGCTGCCAGATAATTAGTTCAAAACACGCGGATACCTTGAAAAGGTCATCTACTTCAACTCTAGATCAGTGTATCATCTCGAAGAATTTGTCGTAGCTCGGAGGTATAACCTAGTTGCGGGAATCGTTGAGCTTCACCAATCTCTACACTGCTTCTGCTACTTCATAATGTTCGTGGGTGTGATTGTCTAACATGCTTTTTTTGTTGTCTAGCACGTTACTCCACACTCCCGTCAAATTCCGGTTGACACCTCATGGCCATATTCATGATATGCCGTAGTTGCTGCAAGGACGGGCAATCAAGGACACGTGAGGCATTTAGGCCCACGTCAAGGAGGCAGATCATAATGATGTCAATGAATTGGACCCAACCCTTAGGTGAATTCCAACAACTTCGGTTTTGGAATGCATGGATTTACTGGCTGTAACTTTGATCGCTTGTTCATCTACTCATGTTTTTCTTATCTATGTCATTAAGTTTTAATTATGCTATAACAATTTATTTACTTTGCACTTTCACTTGGAGATGATGTGTATCAACATATTTCTATATTGCTTTTCAGTTCCTCGATATCCTTGGTTTGCTCATGAAGGGTACAATAAAGTATACCATATTGATTTTTTCATACTACACTTTTGTATGTGACTTTGGCTAGATTTTTTGTGTTCTCTAAATGACTAATGAACTTCACACCATGTTTTGGAGATTGGAAGGTTATTGCCCCATCTATGATTCAGCTCTGCATATATATATTGAAAAGAAAAGGATGAATAGTTTGGTTATAAAGATATGTTTTCCTCTTATGATCTTTAATGTCCTGCTGCTATTTTTCAACGTTTGCTAGCCAAAAGATTTTAAAACGAAACCTCATTGTTTTTCATATATGATGTTTAAATACCATAGCCTCGAATAAGCAGTTATTTCATATGAGATGTCTAGATGCATTTCCAGGATGAGTTGAAGATATTGTGCAATTTTTGAAATATTATACTCCATTAGTATATTGCAACATGTCCTTTTCACAATTGGTTCTTGTTTGAACTTCCAAATTTTTCTTTGATTGTTCAGTAAACATTCCCTAATCCCAGATCTGTTAATGATTAGGTTTCATGAAAAAGAGACAGAGAGTGTGAGGGCATGGAAATTTTCATGAATAATCGATGCAAATATTCCTTGGTGATAATTTCTTGATAATGCAACTACCTTCTCCATTCATCACTTTGATAATAACCTTAGAATCTTGATTGTTCTTTTCATTAACGGAAATCTAGATATTCTGGCTTACAATATGTTGTAGAACAACTAAATACTTCTTCTCAGATTGTGTACTTTATCAAGATAAAATGATTATGTGGAAGCCTTTAAGACGGGTTCCAAATCAATGAAGTTATAGAGAGATATTTTCTCTCATGCATTCCATTCCCTAACTCCACTCACCTGTAGGTGAATGGCAAGAGTTCGAATTATTCACATATATGTGTTGTCATATAACCCACATATAATTTGTCTTAATCATTGTTTAGAAATTTGAAACCCCGAAGGTGGTAATGATTTGCATTGTTATTCCAAGTCTTTTGTAGAGCATCTACAAACGGACACCTCAAACCCTCCCTATATGTCTGGGCGGATTGCTCGGTAAATGACGGGTCACAAAAATGCCACCCAACCGGAAACCTCAAACCATCCGGAACCCTCAAACCATCCCTATACGCCTGGGCTATCCGTCACCCTCCATATGTGGGGCAGATATGAGAATGCCCGAACATGTCCGCATGTCAAATCCGATAGCTGGGACCCATCCCAAATCCTCTCCAAATTGATGAAGTCCACCAAATCGACTGCACACCTCCCACGCGCTTCTCCATTTTTCTATGTTCGAGCTGACGCCCACCTCCACCCTTTCTTCCCGTCTGCGTCGCCGCCCTCCTCCATCGTAGATGCGACCGCTGAATACCCCGCCCCACCTTCATCATGGATGATGTCCTCAATGGAGCCCGTGGGGGTCAGCTTTAAGGTAGAGAACGTCGCTCTCGTAGGGGGCGGCGAAGGACGCAGCATGATTAGGAAGCGACAGAGAAGACAACTAGAGAAAGAGGTGGTGCAGAGATGACCGATTATGAGGACATGGGCTTGGGTGCGTCCGGACTAGTGACTGCCATCGATTTGTTCGTCGTGGCCGCGAGAAGGAAGAAACCTCGACACTACTCGAGTCTGTTCCGGCCTCCTAGCGACCAGGCATCCCGGATGGCTTCCCAGGAGATGTAGCCGTTGAGGAGACGGTGCATGAACCGCCGCAACTTTAAAGGCAATGGACAACATCGGGCAATGCTAGCACCGAGCATGCCCACCTTCTGTTTGACAATACTCTCGACCAAGTTCTGGTACATTCTTTGCCCCATATGACATTTGCATTAATTGCTTCATTTGCTGCACATACCATTGGATCAATCTAGGGGTGGTAGTTCAATTGCAATGCATATGCATATTGTAGGATGAATTCATGCTAAACATGATCAATGATGGCCAAGAGCCTATGCATTTTGACTTGAGGAATACCCATTCTCCTTTGTTTGAAGTCGGGCAAACGTCGCACACTAAAAACAAAAAGGTAGTTAAGCCAAGATGTATGACATTCGCACCTTTGAAGATATGGTGTTGGTTGAATCTTGGTTGGCCACAAGCATTGATCCAATATATGGAACTAGGCAAAAGAGCATCAAATATTGGCAAAAAATACTATAAACTCTACCATCATCAGCAAAAGCACTACGTGGAGCCAAACCCTATTCATACCACCCATACCACCCGCAATGAGGGATTCTCCAACATAGATGGTGCACCTTCCATGAGAGCGTCAACAAGTTTGTTATTTTACTATATACAAGTGGTTGGCTGGAACCAAAGTGGCATTGGATCCCAAAGCCATGCAACTTTGGCGACGAGTTTGTACCAACAAACTAAGCGCAAGCCATTCACTTTGTCTCATTGTAGATTGAAACAAAATGGGAAACCAAAGTGGCAAACCATCATTGAGATGCTCAAAATTGGCCCCAAGAAGATGAAGAGAAACAATGACCCTAGCTCCCATTAATCAATTGGACTGGATCGCGAAAAAAGAGAAAAGTGGAGCGGCGGACGTACAAGCTATCATGCAAAAGAGAAACCGATAGATGACGAGAAACAACTGGGAGAAGGAGAGGGACACACGTGATGGCGTTGCAATCAAAATGTCTACCATATGGACGGGCATTTTTTCCTCCAAGGAGGTGAAGAAGGAGGAGAGGTACAAGCTCTTCATAGGTGTGCAACGCGAGGTGATGAAGTTTGACTGAAAGAGGGTGAAAGAGAAGTTGAACATTGGGAGGGAGAGAATAGACTTGGAGAAGTGAGAGAATATGCAAAACAAGAGCTTAAAAAGGCAGCGACATTGCAAGGAATTGAGCTCAGGAGAGAGAAATTGAGACTTGTGAGAGAAACGGAGGAGTCGAAGATCATATTAAAAGACTCTAGCCTCTTAGATGATGCAGACAAGAAATGGTTGATCAACATAAAGAAGAGGACTAACAAGCACAACAATGGAGGCGTTTAATTCATTCATGTATCGCAAATCTATGTATGTATAAATTGTTGAATTTTATTTTGGCATGTGTTGAATTGTTGAAGCATGGTTTACTCTGTTTTGTCGAATTATTTAAGTGACGATGATTTGTGCTATATAATGGACATGCATAAATTTACATGTTTTTTTAGAATCAAATTTACATGGATATGAAGGTTTATATATGAAAAGTGTGGTCTTCCAGGAGAACAACATTTAGAGCTTTAAATTTGCCGAATGGGTTGTAGATGCCCTTGTAGTCCAAGTCGTCTCGCATTACCCATGAACATGCGGTCCGTTGTCTCGTGGCCACTTGTTGATGATTCAAGTGTTATTTCCAAGAAACGGACAATTCAATCCATGCGCGATTGGCTAGTGGAGTACAAGTAATTTCCACAAGGTTTACATTTCAAAACAGCTGCTGTCCCCACAAGCCATAGATTGGTCTACTTTAAATAAGCTCAGTAGCAGTGGAGTATTCGTTGCATTATTGGAAGGGATGTGTAGCAGGAGGAGGTCCGTCGCCCACGGCAGCCACCGGCTGCTCCCAGCGGACGCTGATGACGACGGCGAGTTCACCTGCGACGGCTGTCTGGTCGCCGGCGCCGGGCCCCGGTACCTGTGCGGCCACCCCGTCTGTGGCTTCAAGCTCCACGAGGTATGCGCGCGCAGCTTCCCCAGGACGCTCAAGTCCATCGTCCACTCCCAGCACAGGCTGAAACGGCGCGAGAGCGCTGGCGACGGCAACGTCAGGTGCGAGGTGTGCGGGGAGGACGTGAAGGGCGCGTGCTACGGCTGCAGCGCCGGTGGGTGCGCTTCCGCGACAGTCGTGGTGCACCCGCTCTGCGTCCGCCTGCCGCCCGTGGCGCGGGGTCCGGCCGCGGCGCACCCCTGCGGCCACGACGCGTGGCTCGTCAAGAAGTCGGATGGCGGCGCCGCGCCGGCGTCTATGTGCGCGGCCTCGATGTGGCGTGGAGGTACCGGTGCGGGACGTGCCGGGTGGACGTGCACCCGCGGTGCTTCGTGCCGCCCGCGGACCAGTGCCGCGGCGGCGAGGCGGCGGCCGCCTCCATGGGGAAGCGCTGCTGCCTCGTGTTTGGGCAGGACTTGACGAGCTGCCTCAACATCAGCTACTATTACCGTGGTGCTGGCTAGTATACTCAAAGAAAAAACAACCATGTTTTTTCAAACAAAAACAGCATGATCTTGCTACTATTCCACGTTACTACATATAGCAAATGGCATGGCATTTCTAATCAGGACCTATGAATAATACAAGTATAATACAATGCTTTACTGCGGGGAAGTTAAAACTTTGCATCATGGCAAGCTTTTGATTGCCCTCCCATACAGAAAATTTCAGTTTACATCAAAGCTTCGAAGCTCAGCTGCTGATATCTGTTGTCCGCAACCGTTATAGATCTTCAGTTTTGAAGCTACTGCTTCACTCTGCCATGATCATTATTCCTGATGCTTACCTTGCCCTCTTCCTGCAAATAGTGACAGAATAAGAAAACCATGCTAGATACCTAACAGTTCCAGGTAGCAAATGGGCTAGTCGTCTGGAAACTTCAATGATAAGCATAAATGCAAGTTTGGCGGTTAACAGGCTGGTCCTCTGGAAACAAGACACTATTTTGAGAAGCTCGGGTTTATGTTTGCAGTTGCTACACAATTTGCTGAGTTGCCAAAATTCTTCTAGATCATACATCACAATTCACATCTCGCTGCACATTGATATCATTTTCACATTTCATATATTCAAAGACAACTTCATCAAGAATGGTTGCAGAGCTAACTAGGTTTGTTTTGTAATCCTGCTAAGCAGATAGAGGTGATGTATTCCAAAAGGGAAAATAAGTAATATATAGTACGCACACTCGTGCGTATTCGAGTCAAAAGGGAAAATAAGCTCAGCAGAAACAAAACTACCAGAATGACTTGCAATCTGGTTAGGTGGGAAAATCAAATCGTAAACATTAAGCAGGAACAACTACGGCAAATAGTACTCCCTCTGACCCACAAAGTTGTACTAAAGCAGCGTCAATTAGTATGGATCGGAGGGAGTATTAAAATTACAGTGACGGTTTTACTGTAGCTTCTTTTGGGAGGGATTAAAAGCAATGCGAAGCCACATTGTGGCTGTGGTGTGAAGCACCATCACATGTTTCTGGTGACCATATGTTGTGTTTATATGGATGTTTCGTGTGTGAAGCTTGACCTCAAGCTCACAGGGTATCATAACCAGAAATGATAAATTTGCCATATCCTTGCACTATGTTCAAGGCAAAAACAGAGGTTTTTTTTTTTGTAAATGACAAGAGTGATGTTCTGTGACTGTCTCAAAAAGCGGGCAGGTTAGCACCAAAATGCAATAATGTACAAGCAGGGAAAAGTGATCAATTTATAACTTTGGTGGGCGGCAAGTTAATGTAAATGCTATTCTCCATAATTCTCCGTTTTATGATGTTTTTCTGAAGTTCACCAAAATGTTGGGTGCTTTGCTGAAAGAATTACTTCACAAAAGAATCAGCAATTTGGAGCTGAGCAGGAAATGCAAAGCATAACTTCCAAAGCATTATATTTTGAAGTTCTGTACTGTGACTTTAAGAAGTTATTTGCTCAGGCTGTCCTGCGGAGTCTTGTCCATAGCTAAAACTTATCATCCCTTATGTGTTATGCATAAAAGGAATATATGAAAGAATATGTTTCCTCCTCACATTCTAATATTCCATACATGCAATCCACAGCTGTAAAGAAAATGTACCACATGCTAGCTTACAAGAAATTATATGCAAATCTAACAATTTTGAATGATGAACTTACCGAAGCTTTTCATGAGAATTGCTACAATGAAAAATACCTTGTGCCAAAATTAGCATGTCATGCTTAACTTAGATAAATGTATGGACAACAACTAATGATCATATATAGGTGCAAACTGTGTTGTTACGCCTATACAACAACAACACAACAACAAAGCCTTTAGTCCCAAACAAGTTGGGGTAGGCTAGAGGTGAAACCCATAAGATCTCGCAACCAACTCATGGCTCTGGCACATGGATAGCAAGCTTCCACGCACCCCTGTCCATAGCTAGCTCTTTGTCGATACTCCAATCCTTCAGGTCTCTCTTAACGGACTCCTCCCATGTCAAAATCGGTCGACCCCGCCCTCTCTTGACATTCTCCGCACGCTTTAGCCGTCCGCTATGCACTGGAGCTTCTGGAGGCCTGCGCTGAATATGCCCAAACCATCTCAAACGATGTTGGACAAACTTCTCCTCAATTGGTGCTATCCCAACTCTATCTCGTATATCATCATTCCGGACTCGATCCTTCCTCGTGTGGCCACACATCCATCTCAACATACGCATCTCCGCCACACCTAACTGTTGAACATGTCGCCTGTGCCAAACATTATTTTTCAAGAATAATATGAGGTACCCATGTATTCATATGGATCACCTATCACTGATTTGAGCATTGTAAGATCAATATAGTAGAAAATTGGCAATCAGTCATACTAAGAAATTATGACCAATTGGGTCCAAGATCTGACGAATGCTTACAAAGTAAAGTGAACAAGAATACACGAACTATTTACAACATAAGAGGGGGAACGTAGGTCTGTATTAACAAGAATAAACATAATAGTACTCTGTTTTGAACTATGATGCTCTGAACATACCTCGTTCGCATTCACAGGCTGCTCAAGCTCAAGTCTGTGGGCTGACATTCGAGCAATCTCAGAGATGGCCGTGTCGCAGACCTGCATATCATCACCAGCAAGCTCCTCATATGCAGCCTCGAATGCTTCCTGCCAGAACCGTGGAAGGCGTACCTCATCGCTGGTGCATGTGTACATGTCCCACATCCGACCAACTAATTTCTCCCTTTCCTCCATCTCCTGCTCAGTTATAACAAGCCTATTTTCATTCAGAATCCAATAACCAAACAACTATAGTGTTATGCTTTCCAATGCCAACTATCAATACAATGAGCACCTTCTCAAATGATAAGAATTTTTTGGTGCGCAAAATTTGGGGGTGTTTAGTTTGTGGCTACACTTAAGTTGAATAAGAGAAGAGAAAAAAACATCGCAAAAAAAGTTCAAAAAATAATGGACGACAATAACTGCCACACGTGTGGCATCTAGGGGGTATGTGCCGCACGCCCCGTGTGGCATCGACACAGGCCCGCCCGCACGAGCACGTCCGCGCGCACCCCACCACAGCCCGCACGTTCGGTGTGCGGCGCAATCGCCCGCACTAGCACGTCCGTGCGAGCGACCTCACGGCCCGCACGACCCGTCTCGGCCCTCGCCCCTCCCCGCCTGCGAGCCACACGCCCCGCGTGGCAGTAACCACGCGTCCCGCCGCGATTGCCATGGTCCGAACCCTCTTCCATGTTTGTTTAACTGTAGTTGCCATGTCTGACAACTACAATTGCCATGGTTGCTCAACTGCAGTTGCCATCTCAGGTCAAGTGTCGGATGCCATTTTTGGGCAACTGTAGCTGTTGCCATGTATGGTCTGGTCTACTACAGTTGCCATGATTTGAAAAATTTAGGATTTGCCACCTACTAACACTAGACAGTTGCCATGTAGCACTACAAAAACATGGCAAAAAACATGTTCGGGTAAAAGAGAGAGTTGCCATCTGCTTACAAGCACACTAGGGCAGTTGCCATGTACCCTGCAAAATCACATGGCAACTGATAGCTTTTGGTGTGTGGGAGAGGAGACGGGCATGTGGGCGACGGTGGTATCTTTAGGAGTTGCCACCTACTAACACTAGACAGTTGCCATGTAGCGCTACAAAACAGACGCGTCAACAATAACATGTTCGGGGTAAAGAGAGTTGCCATCTGCTTATAATCACAAATAGGGCAGTTGCCACGCACTAGCACTGGACAGTTGCCATTTAGCGCTACAAAAACAGACGTGGCAACAATAACATGTTCGGGGTAAAGAGAGTTGCCATCTGCTTACAATCACAAATAGGGCAGTTGCCATGTACCCTGCAGAAAACATGGCAAATGACAACTCGGTGTGGGAGAGTGAGAAAAAGGGCAGTCATGGGAGATGGGGAACAGAAGTCGTGCGCGGCGTGCGGGCGCGACAGCAGTTCCACCGCACGCCCCGACTCGCAACCGGTCTCGTCCGAGGGAGAAACAGCGCGCAGGCAAACTACCTACACACCACACACCGGGCTTGTCCTACGTGGCACACCAAATCCATCTTTTGGTGTCAGGATTCGTGCAAAAAACAACCAACGACGATCCAGGCGTGTGGGCGAGTTGGAGACGTTCCACACGTGTGGGCGTTAGTGTTTCCGAAAATAATTAAGGAACGTATAGGAGCAACTACGTGTTCTAAGAAATGCTCTTGAGTTAGAGAACTTAGGCCATCTCTTTAGTTCCTGGCGAGATTGTGATTTGCAAAAATGTAGCAATAAAATTGTGGCATTCGTCAGACATTAAAATATAAGCGGATTTGTTTTCCAAAGAAATGTGGATAGCGCAACAATCCGGATGCCTTATCTAAAGGGCCTCCTGATCCGGATACAAGAAGAGATTCTTCACGGGCAGTCCTTGTTGTGAAACACACATTTGAGCTTGCGCGTACGAACAGACCATACATCAAGCACTTGGCAGGTAAGAATACGGAGGGGGTGCGAACTGCGAAACGAACAAAAGCAAAAAAAAATCTTACGAGGGAATCGAGATCGTCACGGAGTGGCGCGTCGAGGTCCCCTGAGACAGCGGCTGCTAGGTCGCCGGCTGACCAGCGGAGGGAGACGGAGGCGGCCGACATGGACCAGAGCGCGAGGAGCGCGATGGCGGCGAGGGCCCACACCTTGTACCGCCCCTTCCCGAGGAGCGCGGCCTCCGCGGCCCCGCCCGTGGAGGAGGCGGGGATGCTGATCTTAGTCGCCAGCAGAAGCGGCGCGGAGGCGTTGCTGTCGCCGGTGAGGGCCTTCATTGCTGCTGTCGGTGGGGGTGGGGGTGGGGCGGGAGTGTGTTCTTAGCAGCGAGCCGGTGGCGATGGGGTTGGCTTTTGTAGTTAGTGAGGTTGGCCGCGTGGGCCCTGGTTCCGATCCGATGCCACTATGAGAGCTGGTGGTGGCTCGGTTGAGCCTTGTGGTGAGCGTGGTGGTGGGAGCTGAACGGCTTGCCTCTAGTGGAGAAAAACCATCCAGGCCAACACCACTGTAGCAACTCAGTTGAAAAGAGTGAAATGCATAAGGCCGTCTTCAAAGGAGACCCTTCAACTTCGGTATATGTGTGGGTTGTAGTGTCTGAATCGTTTGTGTCAACTTTTGTCATCCAATGAAAACCCCATGGGGAGTTATACCGGTATCCGAACATCTACTTAAGCAACAAAAAGTTAGCACGTGGTCCTTCTCCTTTTTTCTTTCTGCACATGCATGGTCCCTTCCTCTCTCTCCTCCCAAGCCGATAAATAAGGATTAATTTATGAAACGAACTTGCTAAAACTCAGTCGACTGAGATTTAAAGAGGTCTGAGTCGACCTTGCAGCATTTTGTCCCATCGTTTGCAACATTTTTTTCTTGCCAGTTGCAACATCTGTCTTGCTAGTTGTAGCATGTCCTCCCTCATTTATTGTAGCACGTCATCTCACCGGTTGCAACATCCTTCTTTGACGGTTGTAGAATTTTTAGTCAGAACGAAATTAGCAAATGTTTCCATTGCTTGCAGTAATGTCGCAACAATTTTCATCACCATTTGCAGCATTTAGCCATGTCGCTTGCAGCACCACAATTACGCTGACGTCACTCGACTTAGACTTCGTTAAGTCTTAGTCGACCAAGTTAATAGGCCTTTTGTGAAAAGGGTTGGATGACTCTCTCCCACATTATGTCTGTGGACCATGTCTGAACATAAAAACAGACATATACCGTAATCATATGCCGGTCAGCTTTGGACATGCCTTAAAACCACTGTAATATAGGCGTTATTAGAAGAAAAGAAATCACAATGATAGCAGCTAGCAAAAAGCACCAAACGCAGAATTTATCTTTGACAGAAAGCACTAGCGTGTGTAGAGCCATGTTTTGACGTGGCAACAATCATGAGGATGGGTGGATAATGGTCGTTAAGGCTCGGTCGGACGAATGACTTTGAGTCGACCGAGATGAGTCGGACCGGTCTCACTCTTTCTCCTCTTGTTCTCTCTCTCCAATGGCGGGTGAAAGGGCATGTCTCTTTCTAATTAGTATTGTTGTTGATAACAATGTATTTTATGGACTAGTTGTACGCATTGAGCATTTTAGTCATTCATACCGATGGTACGAGACAGTTTTATTCCCCTTTATTAGGAAAAGAGCGAAGACGGATTTTCGCTTTTTTATTTGAGTAGTAGAAAATCCGTACTATTAAAATGGGATCCACAGTGAAATGTATGGGTGGATTCAACGCGTACACAACCTGTATGCACCCACGCTGCCTTCCTCAACCTTGTAGCATTTCTTCTGTTGTGTTCTGTCCTTACACCCTTTTACCAAGCGGTAGTACCACTGGTATCCACGGTAGTACCGCTTGTGTGGTACTTCCATGGTTGTACCATGTCCACTATCGTGAGGGTCTCTGTTGCCCTCTGGTAATTACCGGTAGTACCCCTGTCTCGCACGGTAGTACCATTTGTGCGGTACTTCTGCTTGAGTGCCGAGCATACTACCATGAGGGTCTTTGTTGCCCTTCTGTAATTGCCGGTAGTACCGCTTGTGTGGTACTTCCACTTTTGTGTCGCATGTACTATCATGGGAGTTTCGGTTATCCCACCTGCAATTCATGGTAGTACTGCTTACTTGTGCCGGCAGTACCACTCCGACAGTACTACCGCGCCAGTGTCGCGCTGGTCCTCGGTGGGTATCTGTAACTGAAGGAAAGATGCCCTAGAGGCAATAATACAATTGTTATTTTATATTTCCTTATATCATAATAAATGTTTATTATTCATTCTAGAATTGTATTAACCGGAAACTTTATACATGTGTGGATACATAGACAAAACACAATGTCCCTAGTAAGCCTCTACTAGACTAGCTCGTTAATCAAAGATGGTTAAGTTTCCTAACCATAGACATGTGTTGTCATTTGATGAACGGGATCACATCATTAGGAGAATGATGTGATGGACAAGACCCATCTGTTAGCTTAGCATAATGGTCGTTAAAATTTATTGCTATTGTTTTCTTCATGACTTATACATATTCCTTTGACTATGATACTATGCAACTCCCGGATACCAGAGGAATACCTTGTGTGCTATCAAACGTCACAACATAACTGGGTGATTATAAAGATGCTCTACAGGTATGTCCGAAGGTGTTTGTTGGGTTGGCATAGATCGAGATTAGGATTTATCACTCCGAGTATCAGAGAGGTATCTTTGGGGCCTCTCGGTAATGCACATCATGATAAGCCTTGCAAGCAATGTGACTAATGAGTTAGTTGCAGGATGATGCATTACAGAATGAGTAAAGAGACTTGCCGGTAACGAGATTGAACTAGGTATGAAGATACCGATGATCGAATCTCGGGCAAGTAACATACCGATGACAAAGGGAATAATGTATGTTGTCATAACGGTTTGACCGATAAAGATCTTCGTAGAATATGTGGGAACCAATATGAGCATCCAGGTTCCGCTATTGGTTATTGACTGGAGAGGTGTCTCGGTCATGTCTTGTCAGGACCCTGACTCAATGCCACATCGATCTAGCATGTAGCACCTCATATCACTTTGCGGCCTCACGCACGGTATCCCCACGGGTGTCGCCTTACCTTTGCCCGGGAACGTTTGCGCCTTTTGGCACACGGATATGACAGTGTCGCTAGCATCCATATGATAAGGAGCCCGGGCTGACATGGCTAGTCGTAAACCCAAAGTGGCACTAACTTACAGGTACATGCATCCATGACCCAGCATCGAACGTGTCGGTCATCAGCGAGTGAATCCAGGTTGTAGCACTGGGCTAACAGGACTCCGGTGAACCGGGCTGTAGCGGGCTAGCAGGACTCCGGTATTCATCGCGTGACATTTCCCCGAAGGGACAGACACAGGATCGAAGAAGGACACATGCCGGCCAGCCTAAGTGTTCCGGAGCAGTAGCAAGCTACCAGGGCTCAGTGGAAGCACTAGGAGACATTTCCCGGTAAGAGAGACTACTAAGGATAAACAACTAGATAGTCAGATCCCACACATAGCAATACACATTACACGTACGCATAACATGCAAGTATGTGTTGTACAACATGGCATCACAGCATAACTCAACAACTCATATAGATAAGGGCTCAGAAGAGCCATCATAGCATTTATTACAAACAGGGGTCACATGACCCAACATTCAGAGCAATCAAGCAACAAACGGAAGCATTACATGTCTGAGTACAGACATCTATAAATCAAAAAGGCTGAAAGCCTGACTATCTACAACGTCCGATCAAGATCGTAGCTGAGGGACTAGCTACTAGTCGAAGTCCACGAGAACACTAATAAGACCGAAGTCTCCGCTGCAAAAACATAAATAAAGCAACATGAGTACAAAGGTACTCAGCAAGACTTACATCAGATCCTATCATACATGCATTTGTATCAAGAGGGTAATGTGGGGTTTAGTTGCAGCAAGCCAGCTTTGACTCTGTGGCTATCCTGTTCTACGACTACCAGAAACTCTTGAGGTGATATGGCGCACACGAGTCCACTAATCACCACACAATACACTACTATGGATTCATCCCCGTCTCCCTACGAGAAGGTCATCCATAGCACTCACACTTGTCTTGAGCATTTTAGAGTATCCACTTCAAGTTGTCTATGTACCATGTAAGTATCCAAGAAGTCCATAACTGCGGACCCGGCTATTCGAATAGATCATGTTAACCCTGCAGGGGTGTACTTCTTCACACACGCTCTCGCCACTTACCGCCATGTACACGTCATGTATCTCGGCAACCTTCAAGCGGAAGCCTGGCGAGGGTGTCGGCCACGACCTGACTAACCACACAAGACTCTAATCCAGGTTTATCGCCTATTCGGGTTCCATCCGCAAGGAGATCCGGCCGGGGTGTCGCTCACGGCCCCAAACGATGTGTGCAGGGTTCCCGAGCCCACCATCCGGGTGCCACTCGGTACACCAGGCCACGTGTGCCTAGTCTGTCCCAAGCCCACCCTGCCGGGTGCCACTTGGTAGAAAAATAGCACTACCTACAAACACCAGAAACTAGTTGCGACTCCTGGACAGAGATCAAGTTGGTTAATAAGTCGAGAGGGCTTGGAGCGCCCGGAGCCCAATGTGTGGTAGTATCGAGTCATTGGACAACATACATAGAACTCGGTGCTTAAGGACGGTTCCAGTGAGACAACCCACCATGTACTCCTACATGGCCTCTCACCGCTACCTTTACCAAATCGTGTTCACACACTTAACTCTCAGCATCAGAACATATCGTGACACTCCAATTCATTCCCAATGAATCAGACCTGACACAACTCTAAGCAATAGCAGGCATAGCATGGTAGGAACACATCAGTGGCTTCAATCAACTCCTACACATGCTAGTGGGTTTCAACTATTTACTGTGGCAATGACAGGTCATGCAGAGGAATGGGTTCAACTACCGCAGCACAAAGTAGCAGATGAATCGTTGTTGTCCTAATGCAATAACTGAGAGCAGGAGCGAGAGAGTAGGGTTTTATCGAAATGAACAAGGGGGTTTGCTTGCCTGGTAAATCAACAAGGGAGGCACTGCTTCACAGACAGGTACTCTGGAACGACTCCGGAGCAGGACCTATCGAGAAGGAACGGTGCCGGCAATCAATACACAATCATATGCAACAATATGATGCATGAGCATGGCATGTAGATGTGATGCTGTTTGAGCTAATGCAACTAGTATTCAATTGAATGAAGTCCATTTGAACAAAAGGTTCAAATGCAACTCCGAAAATATGTCTCTTAATATGCCATAATGTGTTTTCTCATATTCAGCATGTATAAGTTGGTTTGTCATGCATGAAACTAGTACAGATGGAAAGATTGCATTTTTCTGATAATTTTTCATATATAAATTATTTCAATCTGAGCTACGGTTGAATTTCTATGAATTTTTGAAGTTTAAATCATTTTCTGGATTTTCTGAATTATTTTAATTCCAGAAAATATATAATTGCGTCAGCATGACGTCATCACTACATCAGCGGGTCAACGCGGCTGTCCAGGTCAAATCTGACGTGTGGGACCCACACGTCAGTGACAGGGGGGTTAACAGGGGTTAATTTAGTTTAATTAAAAGGTTAGGGGGGTCGGGCCCACTGGTCAGTGTTAGTGGCTAGTTAGGTTTAGTTTATTTTTTTAACTAGAATTAGCAGGGCCTGGCCCCACTAGTCAGCGACCCTGGGGGGTCAAACCCGGTCAACTCGCCGGCGTTTAGCCGCCGGCGAGGCCCGAGACGGCGGAACGCCGCGGGAATCACCCACAGGGCTCCGTTCGAGGCGTGTTTAGGCTCTTCGAAGAGCTGGCGATGCGGCGCGTCGAGCAGTGCCCTCGGCCAGAGCTGGGGTGGCCGAGAACGACGTCGGCGACCACGCTTTGCGGCCGCCGGAGTTCGGCTGTGTTCGGGGGCGCGGCTGCAGCGTGCAAATGCGCGAACTAAAGCGCTAGCGGGGCACTACGAGGTGCGGCGAGAGTGCTAGGTGCACGAGCGTGGCCAAAGGGTCGCCGGAGCAACGCCGGCGACAAGCTCGAGCGGAGGCGAGCTTCGGCCATGGCGGGACTGAGGCCTAGACGGCGTAATCGCGAGGAGGAGGAGAGGGGTTCGAAGCAGAGGCTCACGGGGAGGTCGATGGGCTGGTCAGCTTGCTCGGGGAAGGCCGGAGCAGAACAGGGCGGCGAAGACGATCTCGGACGGCCGAGGTTGAAGACGAGGACGGTGGCGACGATGGAGGCCGTCCGGAGGTTCGTGGCTCGACGAGGAGGTGGAGGGGGTTGTGGCGGAGCTCGTGGACTCCACTGAGGGGCGAGGGGACGGCGGGGAGCGCGTCGGTGGTGGGCTGCGGCGGCGGCAGCGCTTCGGGCGCGGGGAGAGGGAGATGTCCAGGGGAGGAGGGAGAGCGAGAGAGAGGGGAAAAGGACCGGGGCGGCGCGTGGCGTCGTTCCAGGCATCCAGACGAGGAGGGGAGAGGCAGGCAGGGAGGGAGGTGGCGTGGCCGGGCGCGTGGCCGCGGCCGGCTGTGGCGCGGGCACGCACCTGCTTGGGCGAGGGGGAGAAGACGACAGAGGAGCTGGCGGGCTGGGCCGCCTCCTGGCTGGGCCGGCCTGCTGCTGCTGGGCTGCGCAGGGGAGAGCCCCAGGTAAGCACAGGTGAGGTTTTCCTGTTTTATTTCCCTTTTTCTATTTTTTTCTGACATTTGTTTGGTTTAATAAAAATACTAAACCATTTTATTTGCTTATGCCAATTTTTGTAGGGGCTAATGGTATTATTCCAGAGCTCCTCAACAAAAGGCACAATCTTTGGACATATATTTCAAATATATAATAATATATATCCAAAGCAAATAATTATCGAATTAATCCAAATGGCCAAAATAATTATCCATGAGCTCCTAAAAATATTGTTTTGATTTTTATCTCTGTCCAATATTTTCAGAGAGCAACATGAGCATTTTCTTGGACCCTTTTGGAGAAATTTTTATTTGGGTCATTTTCAAAAATGATTCTGAGGGTTCCACCAATCCTCATTTCAAATTTAAATGAAATTTAAATATGATGCACAAATGGCTAGCTAGACTAAGTCATACCAGACTAGGGATGTGACAACTCGCCCCCACTTGAAAGAATCTCGTCTCGAGATTCAGGGGTCGACGGAAAGAAAGCGGGGTACTCCAGTCGAAGACGATCTTCTCGCTCCCAAGTAGCTTCTCTCTCGGAATGATGAGACCACTGAACTTTGAGAAACTTGATGTTCTGACGTCGAGTGACACGCTCTGCTTGATCAAGAATGCGAACCGGGTACTCTCGGTATGTGAGGTTATCTTGGAGATCAAGCGTTTCGTGGTCCACTCCGCGGATAGGATCCGAGAAGCAACGCCTGAGTTGAGAGACGTGGAAGACATCATGAACTCGAGAAAGATGTGGGGGTAGTTCCAATTGGTAGGCAACCTCTCCTCGTTTAGTGAGAATACGAAAAGGACCAATGTAACGAGGAGCCAACTTGCCCTTGATACCGAAACGATGGGTACCCTTCAAAGGGGTAACCCAAAGGTAAGCTTGGTCGCCAATTTCATAAGTCATATCCTTATGATGACGATCGTACTGGCTCTTCTGACGAGACTGGGCTGTTTTCAAATTCTCACGAATGATGCGAACTTGCTCTTCTGCCTCCTGGATCATATCCGGTCCAAAGAATTGTCTTTCACCGGTTTCTGACCAGTTCAAAGGTGTTCGACATCTTCGTCCATAGAGAACCTCAAAAGGAGCTTTCTTGAGGCTGGATTGATAGCTATTGTTATAAGCAAACTCGGCAAAAGGAAGACATTTCTCCCAATCCATACCGAATGAGATAACGCAAGCTCTGAGCATGTCTTCGAGAATTTGATTGACCCGTTCCACCTGACCACTCGACTGAGGGTGGAAAGCGGTACTGAAGGAAAGATGGGTTCCCATGGCAGTTTGGAAACTCTCCCAGAAATGAGAAGTGAAAAGACTGCCACGGTCTGAATTGATCTCCAGTGGAACACCATGGAGTGATACTATTCGAGAAATGTATAAGTCAGCAAGCTGACTAGCAGTAATACTCTCTCGAACAGGAAGGAAGTGAGCCACTTTGGAAAGACGATCAACGACTACGAAGATAGCGTTATTCCCTCTCTTGGTCCTGGGAAAGCCGGTGATGAAGTCCATACCAACTTTATCCCGTTTCCATTCAGGAATAGCTAAAGGCTGAAGGGTGCCACCAGGTCTTTGATGCTCTGCCTTAACGCGACGACAAACGTCACATTTAGCAATGAACTTAGCGATTTCTCTCTTCATCCTAGTCCACCAGAACCTCTGGCATAGGTCCTGATACATCTTAGTACTATCGGGATGAATCGTGAGAGGAGATTCATGCGCCTCCTTAAGAATTAATTGTCGCAGATGTTGATTCTTGGGAACCACCAAGCGATTCTCAAAGAAAACAACACCACGATCATCCATAGAGAAACATCCACCAACTCCCTTCTTAATGTTTCTCTTGATCCGAGAAATTCCTGTGTCTTGCTTTTGAGCAGCGACAATCCGATCTTCAAGATCAGGTTTCGCCACCAAGGTAGAAAGGAATCCGTGAGGAGCAATGTGAAGATTAAGCTTACAGAATTCCTCATGGAGAAGTGGTTGGCCTTGCTGCAACATGAGATTGTTGCAATAGGATTTACGGCTTAGGGCATCAGCCATGACATTGGCTTTGCCTGGGGTGTAGGTAATCCCTAGATCATAATCTGTGATTAACTCCAACCAACGTCTTTGCCTAAGGTTCAGATCCGGTTGGGTGAAGATATACTTGAGACTCTGGTGATCGGTGTAGATCTCGCAACGTTTACCAAGAAGGTAATGTCGCCAGGTCTTGAGTGCATAGACTACGACTCCAAGCTCTAGATCATGTGTAGGATAATTATCCTCATGTGGATGCAACTGTCGAGATGCATAGGCAATCACATGACGATCTTGCATAAGAATGCAACCTAGTCCCTGTCGTGAGGCGTCACAATAGATAATAAAGTCCTTTGTGAAATCCGGAGGCACAAGTATGGGAGCAGAAGTCAGGCATCTTTTCAGTTCCTGAAAACTGTACTCACACTGTGGGGACCACTCGAACTTTTTATCTTTCTTGAGAAGTTCCGTGAGGGGTTTGGCTACTTTGGAGAAATTTTCAACAAAGCGGCGACAATAGCTGGCTAGACCAAGGAAACTCCTAACTTGTTTAACGGTTTCAGGTGGAGTCCAATCAAGAACAGACTGAACTCTCTCGGTATTAACAGCAATGCCCTTACCAGAGATTACGTGGCCTAGGTAGGTCACTTCTGGCAACCAAAATTCACACTTGGAGAACTTGGCATAAAGGTGGTGCTCTCTGAGTTTTTCTAAAACAAGTCTAAGATGTTCGGCATGCTCTTCCTCGTTCTTCGAGTAAATAAGAATATCATCGAGGTAAACCACGACGAACTTATCTAAGTACTCCATGAAGATCGAGTTCATCAAGCAAGAGAAAGTAGCTGGAGCATTGGTTAGACCAAAGGACATGACGGTGTACTCGTACTGGCCATAACGAGTGACAAAAGCCGTTTTAGGGATGCCCCCGTTTCTGATCTTGATTTGGTGGTAGCCTAACCTCAAATCCATCTTGGAGAAGACTGAGGATCCAGCGAGCTGATCATACAGGTCGTTGATCCTGGGGAGCGGATACTTGTTCTTTATCGTGACCAAATTAACGGGACGATAATCTACAACCATCCGGTCCGTACCATCCTTCTTCTTAACAAAGAGGACGGGGCAAGCCCAAGGAGAAGAACTAGGACGGATGAAACCTTTTTGCAAGGACTCATCAAGTTGTTTCTTAAGCTCGGCTAGTTCTAAGGGTGCCATCTTGTAGGGTCTCCTAGAGATTGGAGCAGTTCCTGGGATAAGATCTATGACGAACTCTACATCTCTGTCAGGTGGAACACCTGGCAGTTCCTCTGGAAAGACATCCGGAAAGTCACGGACTACCGGGATATCTTCAAGGTCTGGAAGAGGGCTGGCATTAAGAGAATAGAGCTGACGCTTTGCAACTCTAGTGGAGACAGTGACTATCTTGCCAGATGGGTGTGTAAGCTGAACAGATCTTGTGTGATAATCAATCTTGGCATGATGAGCTGTCATCCAGTCCATTCCCAAGATGATGTTAATATCTGAGGACTTGAGGGCTACAAGTGATGCAAGGAATACAAGTCTATCAACAAGGATTTCATTACCATAGTTGATTCTGGTGGTCTGCCATCTAGACCCTGGGGTTTGGATTTCAAGCGGAGTTGGCATATCACAAAATGATATGTCGTGCAAACGAGCATAGCCTTCAGAAATGAAGGAGTGAGATGCTCCAGTATCGAATAGAACTGATGCTGGGTGACAATTGACAAGGAGTGTACCAAGAACGACATCCGGATCATCATGAGCGTCTTTAGCTGAGACGTGATGCACACGTCCATGTTCAGTGGGGGCTGACTTGACACTGATCATCTTGCGTGATGGCTTAACACAGCCAACAGTCTTCTCGGCCTTGGGTGGAGCATAACTAGTTTGAGAACAGTCACGTGCATAGTGTCCTGGCTTCCCGCATGTGAAGCAAGTCCCTGAGGTTGGACGTGGACCCGCACTGACAAGCGGTCTACCAGTAGGCCTGGGTGGAACATATGACTGAGCTGGGGAAGGCACCACATGAGATGACCTCGGTGTATAACCGGAAGGAAGAGCGGAGTTTGGAACCCAAATCCGGCGCTTCTGGGAACTAGAGCCAGAGGAAGATCCCAAATCACGGTTGTGCTTACGAGACTCCTCGTAAGTGAGCTGAGCTGTCTCTGCATTGATGGCCTTATTCACAAGAGCTTGGAATGTATCACAATGATGTAGGTGGAGATCACGACGCAACTTGGGGTTGAGACCCTTCCGGAACCTAGCTTGCTTCTTGGCGTCCGTGGACACTTCTTCGGTGGCATAGCGAGCGAGGTTCTCAAACTCTCGGCTGTAAGCATCAACAGCCATCTTATTCTGGGTGAAACTACAGAACTCTTCTCTCTTGCGATCAATGAGGGCCTGGGGAATGTGATGCTCGCGAAAAGCCTCAGTGAAATCTCTCCAGGTAGGAATCTGGCCAGCTGGAAGCATAGCCTCATAGTTCTGCCACCAAAGACTAGCAGGACCTTCCAGGTGGTATGTGGCATAGGTGACCTTGTCATCTTCAGCTACGTTCGCGGAACGCAGCTTATGAGTGATGCTACGGAGCCAGTCATCTGCATCGAGTGGCTCGATGGAATGATGAAAGGTGGGTGGGTGCAAGCGAATGAAGTCATGAATGGTCGCAAACTTATTGGACTGATGTGCGGTGTTCTCCTCGATACATGCCAACAAGCGGTTAGACTCACGCTTGTTCCTCTCCATTTCTAACATGAACTCTGTCAACGAAGGCGGGTCGGGAGGATCCTCATCCCTACCATCTCCATGGTTCTGGCTACGAAAAATAGAACTTGATGACATCCTGAGAAACGAAACCAGGGACGGAGTCAGCATCAACTATAGACTGTAGAATGTAGGACAAGGAATTAGTATCTCTCGAACTCCTAGGGAAATTCCGGCAGCATAACGGCAGTAAAATGCTCAGAATGAGACATCCTACTAAAAATGGGGTGGTAACATACTCATCATCATCACTCAAGGTTCTGAGATAGTGCTAAACAGACTACACCGGAAGTACTCGAAAACTGGGGTATGACTCTGATCAACCAATGCTATGGGACTACAGAGTAGTAACACGTGATCCTGATAGACGGAAGAGAAAGCCTAGTTCCTTAACCCCGTAGGAAAGATAGGACGACTCAGATCAGAAGGCCATGAGGTAAAGGAGTAAAAGAGCCTTACGTTCCTTCCCACAATCAATTCCCTTACATAACTAAAGAATTTCTAGACTCAACTTCGACCAGTTTGGCTTGGTAATCCTACAGGCAGTCAGGCTCTGATACCGCGCTGTCAGGACCCCGACTCAATGCCACATCGATCTAGCATGTAGCACCTCATATCACTTTGCGGCCTCACGCACGGTATCCCCACGGGTGTCGCCTTACCTTTGCCCAGGACCGTTTGCGCCTTTTGGCACACGGATATGACAGTGTCGCTAGCATCCATATGATAAGGAGCCCGGGCTGACATGGCTAGTCGTAAACCCAAAGTGGCACTAACTTACAGGTACATGCATCCATGACCCAGCATCGAACGTGTCGGTCATCAGCGAGTGAATCCAGGCTGTAGCACTGGGCTAACAGGACTCCGGTGAACCGGGCTGTAGCGGGCTAGCAGGACTCCGGTATTCATCGCGTGACATTTCCCCGAAGGGACAGACACAGGATCGAAGAAGGACACATGCCGGCCAGCCTAAGTGTTCCGGAGCAGTAGCAAGCTACCAGGGCTCAGTGGAAGCACTAGGAGACATTTCCCGGTAAGAGAGACTACTAAGGATAAACAACTAGATAGTCAGATCCCACACATAGCAATACACATTACACGTACGCATAACATGCAAGTATGTGTTGTACAACATGGCATCACAGCATAACTCAACAACTCATATAGATAAGGGCTCAGAAGAGCCATCATAGCATTTATTACAAACAGGGGTCACATGACCCAACATTCAGAGCAATCAAGCAACAAACGGAAGCATTACATGTCTGAGTACAGACATCTATAAATCAAAAAGGCTGAAAGCCTGATTATCTACAACGTCCGATCAAGATCGTAGCTGAGGGACTAGCTACTAGTCGAAGTCCACGAGAACACTAATAAGACCGAAGTCTCCGCTGCAAAAACATAAATAAAGCAACATGAGTACAAAGGTACTCAGCAAGACTTACATCAGATCCTATCATACATGCATTTGTATCAAGAGGGTAATGTGGGGTTTAGTTGCAGCAAGCCAGCTTTGACTCTGTGGCTATCCTGTTCTACGACTACCAGAAACTCTTGAGGTGATATGGCGCACACGAGTCCACTAATCACCACACAATACACTACTATGGATTCATCCCCGTCTCCCTACGAGAAGGTCATCCATAGCACTCACACTTGTCTTGAGCATTTTAGAGTATCCACTTCAAGTTGTCTATGTACCATGTAAGTATCCAAGAAGTCCATAACTGCGGACCCGGCTATTCGAATAGATCATGTTAACCCTGCAGGGGTGTACTTCTTCACACACGCTCTCGCCACTTACCGCCATGTACACGTCATGTATCTCGGCAACCTTCAAGCGGAAGCCTGGCGAGGGTGTCGGCCACGACCTGACTAACCACACAAGACTCTAATCCAGGTTTATCGCCTATTCGGGTTCCATCCGCAAGGAGATCCGGCCGGGGTGTCGCTCACGGCCCCAAACGATGTGTGCAAGGTTCCCGAGCCCACCATCCGGGTGCCACTCGGTACACCAGGCCACGTGTGCCTAGTCTGTCCCAAGCCCACCCTGCCGGGTGCCACTTGGTAGAAAAATAGCACTACCTACAAACACCAGAAACTAGTTGCGACTCCTGGACAGAGATCAAGTCGGTTAATAAGTCGAGAGGGCTTGGAGCGCCCGGAGCCCAATGTGTGGTAGTATCGAGTCATTGGACAACATACATAGAACTCGGTGCTTAAGGACGGTTCCAGTGAGACAACCCACCATGTACTCCTACATGGCCTCTCACCGCTACCTTTACCAAATCGTGTTCACACACTTCACTCTCAACATCAGAACATATCGTAACACTCCAATTCATTCCCAATGAACCAGACCTGACACAACTCTAAGCAATAGCAGGCATAGCATGGTAGGAACACAACATGGCTCAATCAACTCCTACACATGCTAGTGGGTTTCAACTATTTACTGTGGCAATGACAGGTCATGCAGAGGAATGGGTTCAACTACCGCAGCACAAAGTAGCAGATGAATCGTTGTTGTCCTAATGCAATAACTGAGAGCAGGAGCGAGAGAGTAGGATTGTATCGGAATGAACAAGGGGGTTTGCTTGCCTGGTAAATCAACAAGGGAGGCACTGCTTCATAGACAGGTACTCTGGAACAGCTCCGGAGCAGGACCTATCGAGAAGGAACGGTGCCGGCAATCAATACACAAACATATGCAACAATATGATGCATGAACATGGCATGAAGATGTGATGTTGTTTGAGCTAATGCAACTAGTAATCATTTGGTGTGAAGTCCATTTGAACCATAAGCTCAAATGCGTCTCCAAAGTAAGCTCTTATATATGCCATAATGTGTTTTCTTATATTCAGCATGTATAAGTTGGTTTGTCATGCATGAAACTAGTACAGATGGATAGATTACATTTTTCTGATAATTTTTCATATATAAATTATTTTAGTCTGGGCTACGGTTGAATTGATATGAATTTTTGAAGTTTAAATCAATTTCTGGAATTTCCTGATTTAATTTAAATCCAGAAATCATATTATTGCGCCAGCATGACGTCAGCACAACGTCAGCAGTCAACTGCGGCTGACTGGGGTCAAACCTGACGTGTGGGGTCCACACGTCAGTGACAGGGGGTTAAAGAGGGTTAGATTAACTTAATTAAAGGATTAGGGGGGGGCACCGGGGCCCACATGTCAGTCTCAGGGGGTTAATTAAGTGGTGATTAGCACTAAGCTAATCACCTGACGGGCCGGGCCCACATGGCGGGGCTCAGGCGACGGGGCTCGCCGCCGGCGACCTCTGGACGCGGCGGAGTCCGCGCCTCAGGCCACGGGGACGGCGTCTGAGAGCACCGGGGCGTAGCCCGGGCTCGTCCGCATCCAGGGGAGCAGACGGGAAGCCGCGGGGACGCCGGAGCTCGCCGGAGCAAAGCTCGCGGCGGCGGCCGGAGCTCGGCTTCGAGCGGAAACGGGCTGCGGGGCACGGGGAGGCCACCTGAGGGGCTCGGCGGCACCCTCGTGGCACCGGGAGCACGATAGGGTGCTTGGTTTGGGCGGAGGCGGGCCAAGACGATGACGGCGACATGGACGGCGGCGAGAAGCTTCGGCCGTGGTGGGGAGGAGGGCTACGGCGAGCGGGCAGCGAAATGGAGAGAGGGGAACGGTGGCGGAGCTCACCGCGGTTGCAGCGGGCGTCGAAGCGGGCTCGGGGACGTCCTGCGTGCGGCGAATCGACGGCGGTGGTGGTCGGAGCCCGAGGTGGAAGACGACGGCGACGGCGGCTCCACAGGGCGTCCGGCGTCTTGTGGCTTGACGGAGAGCTTCAGGGCGAGGGGGCGGAGCTCCTGCGCGTGTCGGAGAGGCGAGGGGGAGGCTGTGGCGGCGGCTATGGCGAACGGCGGCGACCGGCGCGTTCGGACACGAGAGAGAGAGAGCGAGGGAGAGGAGAGGGATAA
>NC_041382.1:586935245-587022007 GCF_002162155.2 Triticum dicoccoides | reverse complement strand
TCCGGGCGTTCCAGGGCGACGCGGAGGGCGCCAGGCAAGCAGGAAGGCTGGTGGCGTGGCGCGGTGGCGCGCGCGCGCGCCGGGCACGCTCCCCTCCCTCTGTCGAAGACGAAGACGACAGAGGAGGAGGCGGGCTGGGCCGCCTGCTGGTTGGGCCGGCCTGCTGCTGCTGGGCTGCACAGGGAGGAGGCCCAGGTAAGTCTCCCTCTTTTATTTGTTTTCTAATTTCTCTGACATTTGTTTTGATTTAATTAAAATATTAAATCATTTAATTACCTTATGCCAATTTTTGCAGGAGCTGGCTATATTATTCCAGAGCTCCCCAACAGGTGGCATAATTTTTGGACATATATTAATATATATAACTAATATATTTCCAATGCAAATATTTATGCATTAATTCCAAATGCCCAAAATAAATACCTATGAGCTCTTAAAAATATTGGTTTGATTTTTATCTCTGTCCAATATTTTCAGAGAGCAACATGAGCATTTTCTTGGACCCTTTTGGAGAAATTTTTATTTGGCTTATTTCAAAAATGATTCTGAGGGTTCCACCAATCCTCATTTCAAATTTAAATGGAATATAAACATGATGCACAAATGACTAGCTAGTCTAGGTCATACCAGACTAGGGATGTGACATGTCTACATAGTTCTCGAACCCGTAGGGTTCGCACGCTTAACGTTCGATGACGATTTTGTATTATATGAGTTATGTGATTTGGTGACCGAATGTTGTTCAGAGTCCCGGATGAGATCATGGACATGACGAGGAGTCTTAAAATGGTCGAGAGGTAAATATTCATATATAAGACGATAGTATTCGGACATCAGAAGTGTTCCGGGGGTACCGGGTACGTATCGGGTCACCAGAAGGGGTTCCGGGCAACCCCCGGCAAACTATATGGGCCTAATGGGCGAAGAGAGGGATAGACCAGCCCCTAAGGGGATGGTTCCCCCCATATGGGCTGGCAAAATTGGACTAGAAAAGGGAAGGAGGAAAGGAAAAAGGGAATAGGATCCCCACTTCCCCCTCTTCCCTTCCTACTCCGAATAGGAATAGGAAAGGGGGGAGGCCGACTTGGGAGGACCCCAAGTAGGATTCCTCCTACTTGGGGCACCCCCTTGGCTGCCTCTCCTCCCCTCTAACCTATATATATGAGGGGGCACCGCTAGAACACACACCAACAATTGTTAGCCGTGTGCGGCGCCCCCCTCCGCAGTTTACGCCTCCGTTCATATTTTCGTAGTGCTTAGGCGAAGCCATGCGCGGATCACTTCACCATCACCGTCACCATGCCGTTGTGCTGACGGAACTCTCCCTCAACACTTTGCTGGATGAAGAGTTCAAGGGATGTCATTGAGCTGAACGTGTGCAGAACTCGGGGGTGTCGTACGTTCGATGCTTGATCGGTTGGAACGAGAAGAAGTTTGACTAAATCAACCACGTTGTTAAATGCTTCCACTTTCGGTCTACAAGGGTACGTGGACACACTCTCCCCCTCTCGTTGCTATGCATCTCCTAGATAGATCTTGCGTGAGCGTAGGAATTTTTTTGAAATTACATGCTATGTTTCCCAATAGTGGCATCCGAGCCAGGTCTATGCGTAGATCATATGCACGTGTAGAACACAAAGATTTGTGGGTGGTGATCGTCATACTGCTTACCACCAATGTCTTATTTTGATTCGGCGGTATTGTTGGATGAAGAGGCCCGGACCAACTTACATGACCACGTTCATGAGACCGGTTCTACCGATAGACATGCAACTTGTTTTGCATAAAGGTGGCTGGCGGGTGTCTGTTTCTCCAACTTTAGTTGAATTGAATTTGACTGTAGCCGGTCCTTGTTGAAGGTTAAAACAACAAACTTGATAAATCACCATTGTGGTTTTGATGCGTAGGTAAGAAGGGTTCTTACTAGTAGCCCGTAGCAGCCACGTAAAACTTGCAACAACAAGGTAGAGGACGTCTAACTTGTTTTTGCAGGGCATATTGTGATGTGATATGGTCAAGGCATGATGTGATATACGTTATTCTATGAGATGATCATGTTTTGTAAAAGTTATCGGCAACTGGCAGGAGCCTTATGGTTGCCACTTTATTGGATGAAATGCAAACGTCATGTAATAGCTTTACTTTATCAGTACGCGTTAGCGATAGTTGTAGAAGCAATAGTTGGCGAGACGACCATGACGCTACGATGGAGATCAAGGTGTGAAGCCGTTGATGATGGAAATCATGACGGTGCTTTGGAGATGGAGATCAAAGGCACAAGATGATGATGGCCATATCATGTCACATATTTATATTGCATGTGATGTTTATCTTTTATGCATCTTATTTTGCTTAGTACGGCGGTAACATTATAAGATGATCCCTTACAAAAATTTCAAGGTATAAGTGTTCTCCCTAAGTATGCACCATTGCGAAAGTTCTTCGTGATGAGACACCACGTGATGATCGGGTGTGATAGGCTCTATGTTCACATACAACGGGTGCAAGACAGTTTTGCACATGCAGAATACTCGGGTTAAACTTGACGAGCCTAGCATGTACAAACATGGCCTCGAAACACTAGAGACCGAAAGGTTGAACGTGAATCATATAGTAGATATGATCAACATAGAGATGTTCACCATTTAAGACTACTCCATCTCACGTGATGATCGGACATGGTTTAGTTGATATGGATCACGTGATCATTTAGATGACTTGAGGGATGTCTATCTAAGTGGGAGTTCTTAAGTAATATGATTAATTGAACTTAATTTATCATGAACTTAGTCCTGATAGTTTTTGCAAATTGTGTTGTAGATCAATAGTTCGCGTTGTAGCTCCCCTATGTTTTTGATACGTTCCTAGAGAAAACTAAGTTGAAAGATGATAGCAATGATGCGGACTAGGTCCATGATCTGAGGATTATCCTCATTGTTGCACAGAAGAATTATGTCCTTGATGCACCGCTAGGTGACAGACCTATTGCAGGAGCTGATGCAGATGTTATAAACGTTTGACAAGCTCGGTATGATGACTACTTGATAGTTTAGTGCGCCATGCTTTACGGCTTAGAACCGGGACTTCAAAAACATTTTGAATGCCATGGAGCATATGAGATGTTCCAAGAGCTGAAAATGATATTTCCAGACTCATCCCGTGTTAAGAGGTATGAGACCTCTGACAAGTACTTTGCCTACAAGATGGAGGAGAATAGATCAGCTAGTGAGCATGTGCTCAGAATGTCTAGGTACTACAATCGCTTGAATCAAGTGGGAGTTAATATTCCAGATAAGATAGTGATTGACAGAGTTCTCTAGTCATCGTCACCAAGTTACTAGAACTTCGTGATGAACTATAATATGCAAGGGATGACGAAAATGATTCCCAAGCTCTTCGCGATGCTGAAATTGGCGAAGGTAGAAATCAAGAAATAACATCAAGTGTTGATGGTTAACAAGACCACTAGTTTCAAGAAAAAGGGCAATGAAAAAATGGGAACTTCAAGAAGAATGGCAAGCAAGTTGCCACTCCCGTGAAGAAGCCCAAAGCTAGACCCAAAGCTAAAACTGAGTGTTTCTACTGCAAAGGAAATGGTCACTGGAAGCGGAACTGCCCCAAATACTTGGCGGATAAGAAGGATGGCAAAGTGAACAAAGGTATATTTGATATACATGTTATTGATGTGTACTTTACTAGTGTTCATAGCAACCCTGGGGTATTTGATACCGGTTCAGTTGCTAAGATTAGTAACTTGAAACAGGAATTGCAGAATGAACAGAGACTAGTTAAGAGCAAGGCGACGATGTGTGTTGGAAGTAATTCCAAGGTTGATACGATCACCATCGCACACTCCCTCTACCTTCGAGATTAGAATTGAACCTAAATAAATGTTATTTGGTGTTTGTGTTGAGCATTAATATGATAAGATCATGTTTATTGCAATACAATTATTCATTTAAGTCACAAAATAATTGTTGTTCTGTTTATATGAATAAAACCTTCTATGGTCATACACCCAATGTGAATGGTTTATGGAATCTCGATCGTAGTGATACACATATTCATAATATTGATGCCAAAAGATGCAAAGTTGATAATGATAGTGCAACATATTTGTTGCACTGCCATTTAGGTCATATTGGTGTAAAGCGCATGAAGAAACTCCATGCGGATGGACTTTTGGAATCACTTGATTATGGATCATTTGATGCTTGCAAACCATGCCTCATGGGCAAGATGACTAAGACTCCATTCTCCGGAACAATGGAGCGAGCCACTGACTTATTGGGAATAATACATACCGATGTATGTGGTCCAATGAGTGTTGAGACTCGCGGCGGGTATCGTTATTTTCTAACCTTCACAGATGATTTGAGCAGATACGGGTATATCTACTTAATGAAGCACAAGTCTGAAACATTTGAAAAGTTCAAAGAATTTTAGAGTGAAGTGGAGAATCATCATAACAAGAAAATAAAGTTTCTACGATCTGATCGCGGAGGCGAAAATTTGAGTTACGAGTTTGGCCTTCATTTAAAACAATGTGGAATAGTTTCACAACTCACGCCACCTGAAACACCAAAGCGTAATGGTGTGTCCGAACATCGTAACCGTACTTTATTAGATATGGTGCGATCTATGATGTCTCTTAGCGACTTACCACTATCGTTTTGGGTTTATGCATTAGAGACAGCTGCATTCACTTTAAATAGGGCACTATATAAATCCCTTGAGATGACACCGTATGAATTGTGGTTTGGCAAGAAACCTAAGCTGTCGTTTCTAAAAGTTTGGGGTTGCGATGCTTATGTGAAAAAAACTTCAGCCTGATAAGCTTAAACCCAAATCGGAGAAGTGCGTCTTCATAGGATACCCAAAAGAAACTGTTGGGTACACCTTCTATCATAGATCCAAAGGCAAGATCTTTGTTGCTAAGAATGGATCCTTTCTAGAGAAGGAGTTTCTCTCGAAAGAAGTGAGTGGGAGGAAAGTAGAACTTCATGAGTTAATTGTATATTCTCTCAATTTGGAAAGTAGCTCATCAGAGAAATATGTTCCCGTGATGCCTAGACCAACTAGAGAGGAAGCTAATGATAATGATCATGAAACTTCAGATCAAGTTACTACCGAACCTTGTAGGTCAACCAGAGCACGTTCCGCACCGGAGTGGTACGATAATCCTGCTCTGGAGGTCATGTTACTAGACCATGACGAACCTACGGACTATGAGGAATGATGATGAGCCCAGATTCCGACAGATGGCTTGAGACCATGAAATCTGAGATAGGATCCACGTATGAGAATAAAGTGTGGACTTTGGTGGACTGGCCCAATAATCGGCAAGGCATTGAGAATAAATGGATCTTCAAGAGTAAGATGGACACTGATGGTAGTGTTACTATCTACAAAGCTCGACTTGTCACAAAAGGTTTTTGACAATTTCAAGGTGTTGACTACGATGAGATTTTCTCACTCGTAGCGATGATTAAGTCTGTCCGAATCATGTTAGCAACTGTCGCATTTTATGATTATGAAATCTGGCAAATGGACGTCAAAACTGCATTCCTTAATGGATTTATTAAACAAGAGTTGTATATGATGCAACCAGAAGGTTTTGTAGATCCTAAAGGTGCTAACAAAGTGTGCAAGCTCCAGCGATCCATCTATGGACTGGTGCAAGCATCTCAGAGTTGGAATATACGCTTTGATGAGGTGATCAAAGCATATGGTTTTATACAGACTTTCGGAGAAGCCTGTATTTACAAGAAAGTGAGTGGGAGCCCTGTAGCATTTTTGATATTATATGTGGATGACATATTGTTGATTGGAAATGATGTAGAATTTCTGGATAGCATAAAATGATATTTGAATAAGAATTTTTCAATGAAAGACCTCGGTGAAGCTGCTTACATATTAGGCATCAAGATCTATAAAGATAGATCAAGACGCTTGATAAGATTTTTCAATGAGTACATACCCTGACAAGATTTTGAAGGAGTTCAAAATGTATCAGTCAAAGAAGGAGTTCTTGCTTGTATTGTAAGGTGTGAAGTTGAGTAAGACTCAAAACCCGACCACGGGAGAATATATAGAGAGAATGAAAGTCATTCCCTATGCCTCAGCCATAGGTTCTGTCGTGGAATTGTCATGGCAGATGTCCTAGTGTGAGGACTTAGTGACGCATCTATGCGGTAGCTTGAAGGGGTTGGTCGGAATCGAGAGACACGAGGCGGATCAACACACAAGACAAGGATTTAGACAGCTTCGGGCCCTGGGAAACATCATCCGGTAATAGCCCTACATGTTGTTTGTGGCTAGGTCTCATTATGCTCATGAGGGAGTCGCCGTATAAGCTGGCGCCCCCAATTGTGTCTAGTCTTAGCGATTATTTTCTATCCCTCTTGGGGTGCCTTGCCCCTCCTTATCTATACCATAATAAAGGACGGAATATTTCATGGTTCTCTATAGGTCACCCTTTTATATCCGTCGATTTTATATTAATCATAAAGATTGACGGCTGAGATTTAAAGTATGTCTGGAGTTAGATGAAAATTACCTATCAATGCCACCCATAAGTGAGAAAAAACAACAATCATTGTTTTTTCTTCTTGTCCGTCAAAGAGAACAATTTGTAAAAAAGAGAACAACTGATCAACATTACGCACTATAAGTCAGGGGAGTCGAACTCGCCTCTTAAGCCTAGCTCGACCCCATCTAAAATTGTGACACTCAACATAGGACGCTCACAGCGTCTCTGGCTGGCCTGGATGGATCGGCTCGTGCATCCGGCACGGTCGATGCACGTCCGAAACACTACGACTCATGTTGGTAGCACGTGATGCTCTAAGCCAGCCAAGACAACGCGCGTGGGCGCTCGGGCGTGTTGTTGCTAGCAGGGCTTGGTAGCGGCGACTAGGAGTGGTGCGGCGACTCGTGCTGGTAGGCGTGAATCCCGCGACAGTGCACACAAGATGAAGGACTATGGACGAGAGTGAGTGTCGCACATCTGCTGGCATAGGGGCTCGGCACACCAGTTGCAGCCGACTACATAGTGGGCGGCCAAGGCACGTCTGCAACACTACGGTCGTGGTGGCATGTTGGCATGATGGTGCTGTCTGCAACCGGGTGATGGCCAGTGGGCATGGCTCATGCGACGTGATGGTGGTAGTACGCGATTCTAGTTGCGTGCCAGGCCAAGTGCATGGTTGGCAGTGGCAGCGGGCCATGGTGGCGATGATTAGGAGTGCTGCGGCAACCCCTACCGATAGGCATGAAGCTTGCATCAGCGCACACATGGCAAAGGTCGACAGGCGAGAGTGGGCGATGTGCATCTGTCGGCAGGGGCTCGGCGAACCAGCGGCAGCCGAGAACGCAGTGTGTGGCGGCATCAAACCATGGGGCTAAAACTAGCAGTGGCGCGAGCAAGCACGACAGTCTGAGGAGCTGAAGCACGGCGGCGCGCTTAACCAGCACTGGCCTGTGCTCCTTTTTATCTCCCGTTGCAACGCACAGGCATTTTTGCTAGTATATGTTGAAGGGGCGGGTTACATGAGGAGTCCTAGTAGGATTAGGACTATTCTATTACAAGTGGAACCCTAGTCTTGCTTCCCTTGTAAAGGAATTATTCCCTATGTCTTCCTTCTTAAGCCGGCCTGCCAGACATAAGCCGGCCTTCCCACGAATCGCCTTCTAGGCCGTTGAGTGTCATCGTCCGTTTGACCCGCCAGCCGGGTTACTAATAAGCCGCCGAGGATCGGGCGGGTCTCCAGTGAGTCGCCAAATGTCAGTCGGGTCTCTGGTGAGCCGCCAAGTCTGACCGGGTCATATTTCCGGCCGGGTCATACCGCGGGGTATATCCCCGACATTAGCCCCTAGTTTAATTTGGATTTATCCATGTTAAACTGATATTTGCAACATAAACACCAGAACAGAGTTGACAGGTTGTGCTCCGGGTTAAGAATTCTTGTAAGCCGGTACCTGATCATCCTTAAGTCCTTGTCGTTTCCTCCTGGATGAGTGTCCATGATCTCATAGCAAACCTCCTGAGGGAGTCCTGGATTAGGGGGTGTTCGGGTAGCCGGACTATACCTTCAGCCGGACTCCTGGATTATGAAGATACAAGATTGAAGACTTCGTCCCGTGTCCGGATGGGACTTTCCTTGGCGTGGAAGGCAAGCTTGGTGATGCGGATATTCAAGATCTCCTACCATTGTAACCGACTTTGTGTAACCCTAACCCTATCCGGTGTCTATATAAACCGGAGGGTTGTAGTCCGTAGGGGATCAACTCCATACACAACAATCATACCATAGGCTAGCTTCTAGGGTTTAGCCTCCTTGATCTCATGGTAGATCTACTCTTGTACTACCCATATCTTCAATATTAATCAAGCAGGAGTAGGGTTTTACCTCCATCGAGAGGGCCCGAACCTGGGTAAAACAAAGTGTCCCCTGTCTCTTGTTACCATCCGACCTAGACGCACAGTTCGGGACCCCCTACCCGAGATCCGCCGGTTTTGACACCGACATTGGTGCTTTCATTGAGAGTTCCTTTGTGCCGTCACAATCAGGAAGGATGCCTTCTCCCGTCTTCAAAGACGGCGCCGTTGCTAAGGGAGCCTTGGTTGTCGGCCAAACCCTCCGGCTAGGTGGTTTCCTCATGACCGCCTGTTCGGCTGTTGCGCCGATGGTGACCTCTCGGGTCATCAAAAGCAACCTACACGTCAGCTCGGAGCTCGCCGAGCAGCTAGATCCAATGGAGCTCTCTTCTGTAAACGGGCTCCTGGATCGCATCGCCGCCCTGGGGGTCGCTACGGATTACGACCAGGTTGGGCTTAAACCCGATCTAAGAGAAATTAACTCTCCCCAAGTCACGCACCACATTGCCGTGGTAGAGGCGCAGTGCGGCGACCCTTCATCTATTTTAAGGACCAGCTACGTCCGAATTCCCGACCCCTCCAAACCGGATACCCGCGGAGAGGAGGATGCAACTCAAGACCCGAGCTTAGGATCAGGCAACGGGCCAGACGCGCTGGACAACATCCACGAATCCGAACTTCAGAGTTCGGAAACTCTTCGGCCTCCGAATCTTGGATCTGGTGAAGGCTCTCGGGCACGGAGTGGGCAGGCCATAAGGCTTGGGCAACACCTCGCATCGCTTGCCGAATTTGCTCGTGCAGTTGCATGAGTTCGGGAAGAAGGTCACCCATAGAACCGGGCATCTCCTCTACAGGACGACCTGTGAGCATACCTACAGACATTACTCTATTAATCGACTTCCTCGCCGAACTCTTTTTTCAAAGTTCGCTCAAGCACTTACTAAAAATGCCGCGTCGAAGCCGCTGATTCTCCTTCGTGGAGGCCGACAGCTGGCCACGAACATCTTTAAGTTCGACATCCAGCTTGGTGTTGGCATCCTGAAGATCATTCTTCTCTCGCCTCACCCTTGTCAACATACTCTCACCGGCCTTTAACTGGCGTAAGAGTTGTTACTTGTCCCGATCGAGTCCGGCGCCATCTACAATTTAACTTGTCAGATTTGCATCCACACCGCACAATACTAATCTTTCAAAGTATATTTTACCCGAGGGGGTCTCTCGGGGCTCCCCTGCTGCGGCTAGTGCGGCCTCTAGTTGGGCCTTGCACTTCTCCAGCTCCTGGGACAATACAGTATTCTTCTCTGTAAGAACCTGCATATTAAATGATCCTTAAATCAGTTTCTCTAACTGTTTCAAGTCTCGGGGGCTACTGGCATATGTATATATTTAACCAAAATTTTCTTACCCGTATGTCTTTCACATACTGCTCCGTAGCTCTAGCTAAACCATTTTGAGCAGCACGGAGGTACGCATTTCCCGAATTAAAGGCATCTAAAGCCTCTTGGGAGAAACAACTGTCGTGTAGAGTTGTCCGGCGACGCCTGTGGTTCATGGCGCTCTCCACTTCTGAATTTGTGGCGGACAGCCTGTCCGCATCCTCTGTCGGGGGAGCGTCCGCTGCGCGCCTTGTACTCGCCTCCGCTTCCTGGCCAGATGTTGGAGCCTGGCTGGTGGAGGCGCGATTGGCAACCTCTCCGGATGTAGTCCGGCGAGGCCTCTTCGTCCTGAAGATAGCACGAACGTTAATATGACCCTGACAGAATAACTCCAGGGAAGCAGAGGGTGCACTATACCTTTGCGCTGGCATTTCAGTCCGGACTTCATTCCTTTTTGCCCTACGGGGCTCTGCGGCCCCTCATTGGCTAGCCGCCGCAGGTTCGGCCTCCTGCCGTGGAAATCTCCCCTGCAAGACGCGGTTGTCGTCAGAAACACCGAAATACATGAGAGTGTAGTCCCTCTCAAGCAAATGAGACTCCGGTTTCCATCACCTGGGAGGCCGGGATTAACCCTGGGTAATCAGCCGTGATGGCTACCAAGGTATTGTCCTTGCTTAGCTGATAGAACACCCCGTCGATAAGCTCCACCGATATGTCCAGATCCTCTTCGGAGTCTGGATCGAGGGACCGTTCTGGGTCCTCGGGCTGTGGAGGGCGGCTGCTGATATTCTTTACCTCCTGTCGCAGTTCCTGCATTGAAGTCGTTAGACTACCTATCTAACCACGGGAGTATAAAACAAACGGACAAGCACAATTGTTCACTTACCCAACTTGGAGGATCGTTCATACTGAATCCGGCCCGCGGATTGACGCGGAGGAATTCCTCCTTTTCTCCCTTGTACAAAGAGGATAAGATCTTTTCTAGAGCGGCGGGCGAGTCCGGCCCTTTACGACCGTAACGGGTGGCGTCATCCTCCCCGTTGAATTCCCACATTGGGTGGCCTCTGTATTGAAGCGGCTGCACCCTCGCATAATGCATGCGGCCATGACTCCAATCATGGTTAGTTCGGAATGAGCCAACAGCCTTATCCGGCCCATCAGGTAAAAGACGTCTCTGTCGCTTTCTCTCTGAGAGCTCCGTGCACGCCAGCTCAAGCGTTTCTTCAATGGAGCACTGTTGAACTCAGGGAGACCGACCCGGATAGGGTCCGGTAGCGGGACGTCATCTATGTAGAACCATTCCGAAGGCCAGTCCTCGGATGCTTCCTTTGGGGTTCCGGATAGGTATCCGGTCCCGGCGATGCGCCATACTTCGGCTCCGCCCACTTGGTATATGGACCCTTTTGAGAACGGGGCACCAGGTAGAATAACCTCTTCCACAATGCGAAATGAGCCTCAACGCCTAAAAATAGCTCGCAAAGGGCGACGAAACCCGCAATATGCAACACGGAGGCGGGCGTGAGATTGTGCAGTTGGACGCCGTAAAACTCTAGAAGCCCGCGGAGAAATGGGTGAATTGGAAATCCCAGTCCCCTTAATAGATAGGGGACGAGGCACACCCGCTCTCCCCTAGAAGGATTGGGGGTACTCTCCGCTTGTTTTCCGCCATTATAGGTGGCGAGACCGGCTCGGACCGGGACCATGCATGCCTGGGGGAGGAATCCCTGGGCTTGAAGTGACGCTAACTTGCTATGCGGGATGGTACAACTCTCCCAGTCCCCGGGTTTGGGACCGGAGGGGCGAGGGGAGGAGCTACGACGGCTGGTCATGTTGGAATAGACCTTTGCTGGAAGCGCTCTGATGATCACTCGCGGAAAGGAGGAGATGTGGTTTGGATCTAAATCCCCATCCCGTTAAATAGGCGGCTCGTTTATACGGCCAGGGGTGTAAATGTAAAAACACCCCGGTTTTTCGCATCTGCTTTACACGTAGAAGACGGCCATTATTGGGCATGGAAGCCGAGGAGCACTACATTACAAGAATAGGACATTATTCCTACAGGTACACAAGATTTGGAGAAGAACCCACCTTGCAATGCCGAACAATTTGCGCGCCGGACTCGTCGTCATTGAAGCCTGGTTCGGGGGCTACTGAGGGAGTCCTGGATTAGGGGGTGTTCGGGTAGCCGGACTATACCTTCAGCCGGACTCCTGGACTATGAAGATACAAGATTGAAGACTTCGTCCCGTGTCCGGATGGGACTTTCCTTGGAGTGGAAGGCAAGCTTGGCGATGCGGATATTCAAGATCTCCTACCATTGTAACTGACTTTGTGTAACCCTAACCCTATCCGGTGTCTATATAAACCGGAGGGTTGTAGTCCGTAGGGGATCAACTCCATACACAACAATCATACCATAGGCTAGCTTCTAGGGTTTAGCCTCCTTGATCTCGTGGTAGATCTACTCTTGTACTACCCATATCTTCAATATTAATCAAGCAGGAGTAGGGTTTTACCTCCATCGAGAGGGCCCGAACCTGGGTAAAACAAAGTGTCCCCTGTCTCCTGTTACCATCCGACCTAGACGCACAGTTCGGGGCCCCCTACCCGAGATCCGCCGGTTTTGACACCGACACCTCCTTTAGCAGATATGTTCAAACTTTGCCAATGTAAAAAATCCGGGCACTTCTTCTGAAAAATCCAGGTCATTAGGCCAGCTTCATAATCAATTTGCTGATATTGGTCTCTTGTAGAGAAATATTGTAAGAAATAATCCACTTGAATCGGCTTCCAAAGCGCCGGCTTAAAAAATATTGGTCTTGAAATACTCATATGACTTTCAGCCGGCTTGAAGATGTAAAACTTGCCGGTTTATCATTACCAAAATTTCCGGGTTATAAAACAGATGATGTCAGGTCATACTTGTTGTTGACACCAGGTCATGTAATTGATCTTCTTGATTTGCTCAAAACTGATAATTTGAAGACGTTCCTCCTTTATATGCATAATACCTGTAGCCCCCAAGTCTTAAGAGGAGAACATAGTGATAGCTTTAAGACTTGCTCCAATATAAGTGTTGCAACCTTGAAGAAATCCGGGTTGTTCATCTCAATCATTAGTCATAAACTGAATATTCCACATATGTAGCCCCCAAGTGCCGGGTTGTCATGCTTGCAGCAACCTGGGACTTGTAACTGCTTTATGCTCATAAAAACTTCAATCAGTGTAGCCCCCAAGGGCCGGGTCATTTATGCAATAATGAGCAGGGACTTTATAGATATGATCATGTAGACTTGAACAGCAGCGTCTAGCCCCCAAGGGTCGGGTCAGTACGATAATACTGAGCTGGAACTTTATATATACTCCATTGAAAATAACATCATATGATGTAATCCTCACCATGGGGCTCAAACCCACGTCCACATGGTTAAGAGCCTTGTGCTCTACCAACTGAACAACGAACCCTTCAATATAATGGATCAAGGCTTGTGTACTTTAAATTTTTGATAGGAGCAATTGGTAGCCCCCAAGTGCCGGCTCATTACAATGTGATGAGTCGGGTCTTCAATAAGGTGAGCAAAAAGTGACTTTGCATTAGCCCCCAAGTGCCATGGTGCATGCTGACAGTGACATGGGACTTGCATATTTGATGTAATCTCAACTTGAATAATGTAGCCCCCAAGTGCCGGGTGGTAAGCCTGCAGCGACTCAGGACTATTCCTTCCATTGTAGAATAAATCACATCCATTGATAATACAATAGCCATTGCGCTAAAGCGACTTTCAAAACCTCAATCATAGTATTGGTTATTGATAACCATGATAGAAATCTAGCCATGTTTGGCTATTAAAGATTTGAATAATATAACCTAGTTTGAAATCCGATTCCTGCCATATAAACCAGTATATCCATGCATATATTATGCATGTTATAATGATGTAATGATGATGCAATGTATGATGCAATATATGATGATGCATGTGTATGATGCAATGTATGTGTATGATAACAAAATACTTCAATGAAACTAGCCTGAGCCACTGGATGTTCGTGCGTTCCGTGAGCCTGACTCACAGTACCCAGTCGACATTTGAACCCTAGATAAGGTCTGGTCTTGCTCAAAGACTTATCAGGAGTACGCGGGGTCAGAGTAACAGCATACATCACGGGCCGATTTATCCAAGTTTCAAGGAAGACGACTTATGAAGCCTGGATCTATCCTGACTATATGTAAACCATGCTCTCGCATGACAAACCGCCATTTGAACCTTAACAAGCTCAGATCTTGGTCGAATACGCCGTAAAGATTGATCGTTAAGAGTTCGACGTGTCAACAGGATTACCCGATGGAGTTGATGCAGCTGGTTACAGGTAGGATGACCCGGAAAGGTTATATTCTCTTTGGTCGAATACGCCTATGTTTGAACAAACCTGGTCAAGAGGGTAGTAACATTATGTTTTCTTTGGTCGAATACACCTATGTTTGAACAGGAAGCCCCCAAGTGACATACTGACAATTTGTGCTCATCAGGGACCTATGTTTGAGCTGTGCTGTGCATCCAACTCTCTCTGGTCCCTGTAATTTTCTTGAGAACTCAAACTTGCGAGAGATGGATATTCTTCTTGAGCCAGAGTTTTAAATCGGATTTGAGAGTTTCAGAGCTTTGTGGGAGACAGTTTCCTCTTAAACTGGATTTTGAACCGGATATTGAGAGCTTCTGCGCTGTGTTGGAGACGAGATTTCCCTTGAACCGGATTGTAAACCGGAATTTTTCTGATGGCCTTTTAAATTTTCGTCGATATAGTAGTAATCTCCGGGGCCGGGTTATTTTTCCCTCCAATGTCCTGGGGTTCTTGAATTTACTGAAATTGGTAAGACTTGCTGATTCATATCATTGTAGCCCCCGAATCTTAAGACAACTCGAGGAGTTGTCTTGAGATTCTCTGTATTTGTCCATAGCAGAAAGTGTATATCATTGGCGTTGATAGCGCGATGTGAATCCACAGAATGTTGAGGTGACTGCGACGGGTTAGAAATGATCCCGTATGAGCCGTGTCAGCAACTCGGCCAATGGTTCCTTCTAGCTGGTTGTTTGAAGTTAACCAAACTATATTGACGACGACTTGTGTGCATGCCCATTGAGCCATCCAATGAAGATGGCGGATGATAATATATGAAAATTTGCCTCCAATTTGTTGGAAGAAAATCGGGCTACCCAAGTAGTGACTTTCTCATACTCAATAAACAACTTATGCAGACAGGTGCGGCCTGGTGTGTTGATGTAGACCAGGCCGCGAGAGACGGACGGAAAAGATGATGGCAGCATTAGAGGCAATATAGACAGATGAGTTGGCCACAACATTGTAAGCCAGCGCGTACGGTCGAGTCAGCCGTGTCATGTTGATATAAATTGGGTCGCAAAAGCGGCGGCTGACACATATATTCGTCAAGCATCTTGGTACGACCATCGCCCTTGCAATGAACGACTGCCCTGCATAAACAATATTGCAGACCAAGGCAAAAATAAACTGCTTTTGACAAAAATAATATGTGTTAATAAAACAAACTTAGATGAATATCACCTGATTCGTCCGGACAACAGATGAGTCGACTGCGGCGCTGTAAGCCGGTGCGGACGGACGAGTTAATCGCAGGCGCGGTAAGCCGCATAGACAATCAAGTCAATCACAGGCGTGGTCAGCCTCGCTGACGGGCAAAGTTGATGTAGACCGGGCCACAAGGACGACGACTTATATATGTCCACTATTATGGTAGCGTGGCACGGACGAAAGACCGGTGCAGAACATTGCCAGCGCATGCTCCGTATAATGCCTCATTTATAATGAATAATTGTCATGCGAAACAAAACCTGATGGCCAAAGCCGCCGAGGGCATGCTCCATATAATGCCTCATTTACATGCGTGATATACAAAAGAAAGATATCACCTGATGTTTCAAAAACCGGTGAGCCATGGCAGCGACTTTGGCGTAGTCCTCGGCGGCTCAAGGTGGCCTCGGCGGCTCAAGGTGGCCGCAACGTCGATGGTTCAACTTTTGATGTCATCCAAATGATTTTCAAGTTGTTGAAATCCCTTTTATAAGTCACAATGTTGGCAGCTTTCTTCAGCGTGCGGCAGCAACTGCTTCAACTCTATCAGCAGAAGATCGTACTTCATGGAAGCCATGAGTCGATAAATCTGTGTACATAAAGTAGTACAAGTCGGTAGAAAAAATTCTTGACAGAATTTAATATGTAGATCAAACGAAATAGGATAAATAGCACCTGGTAGTATCCAACAGTGGACGTAGCAAACAAAGGACGAAGTAGCACAGTAGCTTCAGTAGCTTCACGTGAGTACTAGTTGAAGTTGTACTTCCGAAGCAGCAGCAACTGCAGCGTGGCAGATCACTTTTGCCTTGGGTGACCCTCTGTGATGATGTGGAGCAGTAGCAATATTGTCCTTGCTGCCTCGATACTTAAAGCTGCCCGATACACGGAGAAAAGGCTGCAGCGGCGGCAACTCGACTTGGGCAAGAACGGCTGTATCAGAAATCTTGGTCTTGGCGACTTGGCGATTTGACGGCTTGGTCGACGGTGGCCGCATTCAAAGCGGTCTGGCGGTTCAAAATTGTAGTAGAAGCAAGGCGGCTCTCAGAGACCCGTAGCGATACGAGCGCAACAACAGAGACGGGCGGCTCTCCATCAGCGATTTTGGAATAGATACACGCGAGGCAGCAGGTCGGTGAAGGCCGGCTGGGGTGAGGTCACGGCAGCAATTGCGCGTTGGCAAGGCAGAAACAGAGACCGGCGGCTCGACAAAGCAAGGAGCGGTCATAGGTGACTCGTAAGCCGGCGAAGGCGGCTCACGGCGAAGACAGTTTGAGACGTGCCGGGACCATCAGGGCAGCTCAGTACAGTTTCACGCAGCTGGGTCGCGAGGCGACTTGAGTAGGTAGATGGCAGCAAGGTGCGGCTGGATCAGCGGCGGGTTGGAGAGACGCTGGTAGGGCGGGTGAGGGAGTCCTGGATTAGGGGGTGTTCGGGTAGCCGGACTATACCTTTAGCCGGACTCCTGGACTATGAAGATACAAGATTGAAGACTTCGTCCCATGTCCGGATGGGACTTTCCTTGGCATGGAAGGCAAGTTTGGCGATGCGGATATTCAAGATCTCCTACCATTGTAACCGAATCTATGTAACCCTAACCCTATCCAATGTCTATATAAACTAGAGGGTTGTAGTCTGTAGGCAATCAACTCCATACACAACAATCATACCATAGGCTAGCTTCTAGGGTTTAGCCTCCTTGATCTCGTGGTAGATCTACTCTTGTATTACCCATATCATCAATATTAATCAAGCAGGAGTAGGGTATTACCTCCATCGAGAGGGCCCAAACCTGGGTAAAAAATATCGTGTCCCTTGTCTCCTGTTACCATCCGGCCTTGACGCACAGTTCGGGACCCCCTACCCGAGATCCGCCGGTTTTGACACCGACATTGGTGCTTTCATTAAGAGTTCCTCTGTGTCGTCGCCTTTAGGCCCGATGGCTCCTTTAATCATCAACAACGATACGGTCCAGGGTGAGACTTTTCTCCCCGCACAGATCTTCGTCTTCGGCGGCTTCGCTCTGCGGGCCAATTCGCTCGGCCACCTGGAGCAGATCGAAAGCTACGCCCCTGGCCATCAAGTCAGGTTTGGAAGCTTAAACTACACGGCTGACATCCACGGAGACTTGATCTTCGACGGGTTCGAGCCACGGCCAAGCGGGCCGCACTATCTCGAGGGGCATGATCTAGCTCTGCCTCCGGACAGTGTCCTGGAGGCCGCGCACACATCGGTTCCGACCCCTAACTCGGAGCCTATTGTGCCAATCAAGGATGAGCGGTTGGACGTCACCTCGGGGGCTTCGATCTCAAAGGCGATCGAGCCGAACGCTAGCCCCGCGCTCTGCATGATCCATGACTCCGAGGATCCGGACTCCTTTCTGAACTCCGAACCCCCTGTGCCCCCGCCAATCGAATCTGATTGGGCACCGATAATGGAGTTCACCGCCGCAGACATCTTTCAGCATTCGCCTTTTGGCGACATCCTGAATTCTCTTAAGTCTCTCTCTTTATCAGGAGAGCCTTGGCCGGACTACGGTCAGCGAGGGTGGGATACGGACGATGAGGAAATTCAAAGCCCACCCACCACCCACTTTGTAGCCACTATCGACGATCTAACCGACATGCTTGACTTCAGCTCCGAAGACATCGACGGCATGGACGACGATGTAGGAGACAAACAAGAAGCAGCACCTGTAGGGCGCTGGAAGGCCACCTCGTCATATGACATATATATGGTGGATACTCCAAAAGATGGAGATGGCGATGGAACAGTGGGGGATGACGCCCCCAAGAAACAGCCAAAGCGCTGGCGTCAGCGGCGCCGCTCTAAATCCCGCCAAAGCAAAAATGGTGATTCCGGCACGGGAGATAATACTACCCCGGATAGCGCCGAAGAACACCCACCTCAGCAAGATTCGGCACAGGAAGATGGAGAAGCCAGCCCTCATGAGAGAGCGGCAGACCGAGAGGTCGAGGATGATAACTATACGCCTCCCTCCGAAGACGAGGCAAGCCTCGATGACGACGAATTCGTCATACCATCAGACCCCGCCGAACAAGAGCGTTTTAAACGCAGGCTTTTAGCCACGGCAAGCAGCCTCAAGAAAAAGCAGCAACAGCTTAGAGCTGCCCAAGATTTGCTAGCTGACAGATGGACTGAAGTCCTTGCGGCCAAAGAGTATGAACTCGAACGCCCCTCCAAGAGTTACCCGAAGCGCAGGCCGCTACCCCGATCAGAGGAGGAAGAACCTACATCACCAGCGCATGACATGGCAGACCGGCCACCTCGCGGCCACGACAAAGAGGCCTCTCGGCCCTCCACCCAAGCCATGCCCCGACGCCGCTCAACTAAGGCACGGGAAAATGCACCCGACCTGCAAGACATACTGGAGGATAAGGCAAGACAAACAAGATCGATCTACGGATCGCGCAGGCGCCCTACGGCATGTGACAATGATCTTCACTCCGGATACAACAAATCCGGTTGGGCCGAACACAACAGACATAGCTCTTCCAAGCTGCGTCGTGATATAGCCCAGTACAGAGGCGCCGCACACCCGCTATGCTTCACGAATGAAGTAATGGATCATAAAATCCCAGAGGGTTTCAAACCCGTAAACATCGAATCATACGATGGCACAACAGATCCGGCGGTATGGATCGAGGATTATCTCCTTCACATCCACATGGCACGCGGCGATGATCTACACGCCATCAAATACCTCCCGCTCAAACTTAAAGGACCGGCCCGTCATTGGCTTAACAGCTTGCCAGCAGACTCAATCGGTTCTTGGGAGGACCTGGAAGCCGCATTCCTCGACAACTTCCAGGGCACTTACGTGCGACCGCCGGATGCCGACGACTTAAGCCACATAATTCAGCAGCTAGAGGAATCGACCAGACAATTCTGGACACGGTTCCTAACAAAGAAAAACCAGATAGTCAACTATCCGGACGCAGAGGCCCTAGCAGCCTTCAAGCATAACATCCGCGACGAGTGGCTTGCCCGGCACCTGGGACAGGAAAAGCCGAAATCCATGGCAGCCCTCACGACACTCATGACCCGCTTTTGCGCGGGAGAAGACAGCTGGCTAGCTCGCAGTAACAACTTATCAAAGAACCCTGGTAATTCGGATACCAAGGACAAAAGTGGCAGGACACGTCGGAATAAGCAAAAACGTCGCGTTAACAGCGAAAATAATGAAGACACGGCAGTCAATGCCGGATTCAAAGGCTATAAATCCGGTCAGCGGGAAAAGCCATTCAAAAAGAATACTCAGGGCCCGTCCAGTTTGGACCGAATACTCGATCGCTTGTGCCAGATACATGGCACCCCCGAAAGGCCAACCAATCACACTAACAGGGATTGTTGGGTGTTCAAGTAGGCAGGCAAGTTAAGGGCCGAAAACAGAGACAAGGGGCTGCACAGCGACGACGAGGAGCCCAAGCCGCCGAACAACAATGGACGGAAGGGCTTTCCCCCACAAGTGCGAACGGTGAACATGATATACGCAACCCACATTCCCAAGCGGGAGCGGAAGCGTGCGCTACGGGACGTATACGCGATAGAGCCAGTCGCCCCAAAGTTCAACCCATGGTCCTCCTGCCCGATCACCTTTGATCGAAGGGACCATCCCACTAGCATCCGTCATGGCGGCTTCGCCGCATTGGTTCTCGACCCAATCATCGACGGATTTCATCTCACAAGAGTCCTCATGGACGGCGGCAGTAGCCTGAACCTGCTTTATCAGGACACAGTGCGGAAAATGGGCATAGATCCCTCAAGGATTAAGCCCACAAGAACGACCTTTAAAGGCGTTATACCAGGTGTAGAAGCCAACTGTACAGGCTCAGTAACACTTGACGTGGTCTTCGGATCCCCGAACAATTTTCGAAGCGAAGAGTTAATCTTCGATATAGTCCCGTTTCGCAGTGGCTATCATCCCCTGCTCGGACGAACCGCATTCGCAAAGTTCAATGCGGTGCCGCACTTTGCATATCTCAAGCTCAAGATGCCAGGCCCTCGAGGAGTAATTACGGTCAACGGGAACACCGAGCGCTCCCTCCGTACGGAGGAGCATATGGCGGCTCTCGCAGCGGAGGTACAAAGTAGCCTTCTCAGGCAATTCTCCAGTCCGGCAATTAAAAAGCCAGACACTGCCAAGCGCGCCCGGAGTAACCCATAGCAGGACCGCCTGGCACACTCTGAGCAAGCGTAGCAATGCGGCCCCAACCCCAGCTTTCGCGACATAGCGAAACCAGTACCTCGCGTACATAACTACGCCCTTGAAATACCATGGGCACAGGGGAAGGGGCACAATAACGGAATGCCCAAAATACGGCTTAAAACGTACTAGGGGCTGCCGGATTCTTTTTTTTAATTTTTCTTACTTTCAGGACTCCATGCTTCGGACGACCTGTTCGGCAATTCGACTGCCGCGCAAACGATGCAAGATCCAGGGAGGCAGACAAGCCATGCCGATTTATGGAACTCCCAGGTGGTCTCTGTTACGAGCGGTATACCTGTTTTGAATACAATTCCGTGGCCTGCCCCTGACCAGGACATGTTAAATAGTCCAATATCTTTTTGCTTATCGCACTACTTGTATCGTTCGGCTTTGATAAATAGCCTCTCTATAAACAATGCATAGCTTTTTGTCTATTTTTTGCATTATCCTCTTTTCATATATATGTTTATTAAATGACATGATCGCACCCGTACACCATGGTACGGCAAACACGCCAGGGGCTTCAGTACCCCTCATTATGGTGTGAGAAGTCCGTACACTTTCACAAGTGCGGCACCCCGAACTTATAGCACTATATGCATCGGCTCTGAATCATGATTTGGGTCAATAGTTGGGTTTGCCCGTGTAGGATCGGAAGTATGTATATAAGGGGGTGATTAGACTACTTGACCAAATAAAAAACTTAACCTTTTCCCAATTTTAGTCCTTGGCAGATTTTAGCTAATTTAGGACAAGTCAAGCAATCATCACATGATCCAAGCAAGCATGCAAAGAGTATATAGGCAGCGGAAAGTAAAGCATGCAACTTGCAAGAATGTAAAGGGAAGGGTTTGGAGAATTCAAACGCAATTGGAGACACGGATGTTTTCCCGTGGTTCGGATAGGTGGTGCTATCCTACATCCACGTTGATGGAGACTTCAACCCACGAAGGGTAACGGTTGCGCGAGTCCACACAGGGCTCCACCCAAGGGTAACGATTGCGCGAGTCCACACAGGGCTCCACCCACGAAGGGTCCACGAAGAAGCAACCACCCACAAAGGGTCCACGAAGAAGCAACCTTGTCTATCCCACCATGGCCATCGCCCACACAGGACTTGCCTCACTAGCGCTAGATCTTCACGAAGTAGGTGATCTCCTTGCCCTTACAAACTCCTTGGTTCAACTCCACAATCTTGTCGGAGGCTCCCAAGTGACACCTAGCCAATCTAGGAGACACCACTCTCCAAGAAGTAACAAATGGTGTGTAGGTAATGAACTCCTTGCTCTTGTGCTTCAAATGATAGTCTCCCCAACACTCAACTCTCTCTCATAGGATTTGGATTTAGTGGAAAGAAGATTTGAGTGGAAAGCAACTTGGGAAGGCTAGAGATCAAGATTCATATGGTAGGAATGGAATGTCTTGGTCTCAACACATGAGTAGGTGGTTCTCTCTCAGAACATATGAATTGGAATGGTGTGTGTGTGTTCTGATGGCTCTCTCCTTGAGTGAAGAGGGGGTGGAGGGGTATATATATAGCCTCCACACAAAATCCAACCGTTACACACAGTTTTCCAATCTCGATGGGACCGAATCAACAAACTCGGTCGGACCGAAAATGTAAACCTAGTGACCGTTAGAGATTTTCGGTGGGACTGACATGCAACTCGGTATGACCGATATGGTTAGGGTTTGGGCATAACGTAATCTCGGTGAGACCGATTACACAAACTCGGTGAGACCGAATTTGGTAATTAGCTAACCAGAGAGTTGGTCACGCAAACTCGGTGGGACCGATTTGCTCTTTCGGTGAGACCGAGTGGAACTCGGTGAGACCGAAAAGTTACAAAGGGGAAACACTGAGTTTACATTGCAATCTTGGTGGGACCGATTCGCTCTTTCGGTGAGACCGAAAAGTTACGAAAGGGAAACAGAGAGTTTGCAATCCCATCTCGGTGAGACCGAGATCCTTATCGGTAGAACCGAATTGCTAGGGTTTGGCAGTGGCTAATGACAAGTGAAACTCGATGGCGCCGGATAGGAAGAATCGGTAGGACCGAGTTTGGCTTAGGGTTTAGGTCATATGTGGATATGGGAAAGTAGTTGAGGGTTTTGGAGCATATCACTAAGCACATGAAGCAAGAGGCTCATTAAGCAACACCTCATCCCTCCTTGATAGTATTGGCTTTTCCTATGGACTCAATGTGATCTTGGATCACTAAAATATAAAATGAAGAGTCTTGAGCTTTTGAGCTTGAGCCAATCCTTTGTCCTTAGCATTTTGAGGGTTCCACTTTCACATCCATGCCATGCCAATCATTGAGCTTTCCTGAAATAATCATCTTGGAATAGCATTAGCTCAATGAGCTATATGTTGTTATGAATTACCAAAACCACCTAGGGATAGTTGCACTTTCATCCTGGCTCCTATGTTTTGGTGCCTTACGTTCCGCTATATCGGCTAAGGTAGCACTAGGAGAACCACTGCGATTGTGCCCCGGTTCAGCTGGGTTAAGCACCTCAGTGGAGAAAGCTAAAACTGACTGTCATGATGAGGCGAGAGACCGGTCGCTGTTCGAGAGGTTTTTCGAGTCCCTAAAGACTTATGCCGCTTCGAGCGAGGAGCTGGCTTTGTCCGGCCAAGGCGTGGATAGCGCCCCGAACTCGGTCTTCTGAACTAGGGGCTTCGCTGAAATTTAAAATTATAAAGTTCTATGGCTAAGTGAGAGTGTTCAAGCATTATAGTCCGATTGCCTGGTTCGTTGTGCTGAGCGCCTCCCTCGAAGGACCCAACCATGGGAAAAAGAGCGCTTAGGTTTATCCCAAACACCCCAGCACTAGTGGCATGGGGGCAGAAGCTGACGACTGGCCATCTCTCAATTTTTGATAAACAGCCGCACATAAAATAATATTTTAAATTCAATAAGCATTGCTTAGTGCATATGAACAAGTTTTCAGCGCACAGGATAAACACGAGCGAGTTCATTCAAAAATTACATCCTTGGTACATTCATCCGCCACAAGGCGGGCACCTGGAAGAATATCCTTGTAATAGTTCTCGGGCTTGCGATGCTCCTTCCCCGGCGGCGGCCCGTCCTTCACAAGCTTCTCACCGTCCAGCCTCCCCCAGTGCACCTTTGCACGGGCAAGGGCCCGACGGGCACCTTCGATGCAGACGGAGTGCTTGATGACCTCGAGCCTCGGACAGGCCTCCACCAGCCGCCGCACCAACCCGAACTAGCTCCCAGGCAGGGCCTCTCCGGGCCACAGCCGAACTATCAAGCCCTTCATGGCCTGTTCGGCCGCCTTGTGGAGCTCGACCAGCTGTTTCAGCTGGTCGCTCAAGGGCATAGGGTGTCCGGCCTCAGAATACTGAGACCAGAACACCTTCTCCGTCGAGTTGCCCTCTTCAGCTCGGTAGAATGCGGCGGTGTCGGATACACTGCGGGGAAGATCTGCGAATACCCCTGGAGAGCTCCAGATTCGGGTAAGTAACAAGTAGTTTACTTCTATATTTCTGCTTTGCATAAAGAATGCCTTACCCGCTGCTATCTTCCTCATCTCCTCCAACTCTCGGAGGGCCTTTTGGGCTTCGGCCTTGGCAGACCTGGCAGTCTCAAGGGCCGCCGCGAGCTCGGATGCTTGTGCCTTTGACTCAAGCTCGAAACTCTCATGTTTTTTCATGAGAGCCTGAAGCTCTTGCTGCACCTCGCCGACCCGAGCCCCAAGTCTCTCTCGCTCGGTGCGCTCCGCGGCCATTTTCTTTTCGGCCTCAGATAGCGCCTGCTTGAGGGTCGCCACCTCAGTCGTGGCCCCTACAATAAGCAGTACAATCCTGTTATTTTTTGCAATCACGTCTTTTTATAGGCACCTTTTTCTGTAAGGCATTTCTTACCTTCTTTCTCCTCGAGCTGCCGCTTGGCAAGGCCGAGCTCTTGCTCGGTCCGCCCGAGGTCCTGTTTTAGGACACCCACCTCCGCAGTCAGTGCGGCGGTGGATAGCAGTGAAGCCTGCATACGCATATTGACTCTTTATTGTTAGACTCCTGCGAAATTTAATAGATCCTCTATTCGGCATTTCTTTCCGAACGCCAAACAGAGCATCAGGGGCTACTGTCTATGCGGTAATATTTTGACATATTTTTACTTACCTCGAAGCCTGTCAGAAGGCTAGCGCAAGCTTCAGTCAGTCCGCTCTTGGCGGACTGAACCCTCTGGATCACCGTACTCATAATAGTACGGTGCCCCTCGTCGATGGAGGCGCCGTCAAGCACCTCCAGCAGATTGTCCGGCACCTCCGGTTGGACGGAGGCCGTCGGCTTAGAAGGCTCGCTCCTCTTAGAAGGAGTTCGCCCACCGTGGTCCGGAACTATTGAAGATTCCGGCACGGTGCCCGGCTCAAAGCCGGACTTGGAGCCCTGGGGGGCCTTGTCCCCTTCACTCCTGGAGTCCGGGAGGGTGCCTTGCGGCTCCTCCAGGACCACCTCCTCCTGCCCCGGAGTTTGCCACGACGCCACTTCGGCGTCGTCTGCAGTGCGGGGGGAGACAGCGGGGGGAACCGAGTTCACGTCCGATGAGTCCAGGGAGCCGCCCGACGATTCGTCGAATTCGGCCCGGGGCGAACTGCATAATTACATTCGACATTAGGGAAAGCCGTGCAACAAAGGAACATCATGAGTTATTCTGATATCCGAACTTACGATTTCACCGGACACTTGGCCCTGTTTGGCCACTCCTCTTTGCCCTCTTCGGCGTTGGGGGCGTAGTCCGGCGGAGGGGTCTTCCTTTTCCTAGACCCCTCGGCCTCCCCCGTTGGGGCGGCCTTCCTCTTCTCTCCTCCCTCCGCTGGGGGGGAGAGTTTTCTTCTTCCTCCTCCTCGTTTTCGCGGGAGGAGGGCGTCTCGGACTCGTCAGATGACGAGTCCGACACCACCACGTTGCGGGCACTCTTTCGAGTCCCCGTGGTCTTCTTCTTCTTGGCCTTCTTCTCCGGCACCACATAAGGCGCCGGAACCAGCAGCTTCGCTAGTGGAGCTGGGGCTGGGTCTTCAGGCAGCGGAGCCGGACAGTTAATCGGTCCGGATATCGCCCGCCAAGCTTGTCAAAGGTAAGGGAGTTTAGATCCCGCATAGAGTCAAACTATGAAAAAAGCTTAACATCCTGTAAAAGGTGTAGATGGCATACCTCGCTAGCGTGACGCTGTGAGCCGTATCCGCGGTCCTCGGAAGCGGATGCGGGAGCCTCGACGCCCTTGAATAGCATCTTCCAGGCGTCTTCGTACATCGTGTCGAAGAGCCTGCTGAGGGTTCGATGCTACGCCGGGTCGAACTCCCACAGATTAAAATCCCGTTGTTGGCACGGGAGGATCCGGCGGACGAGCATAACCTGGATTACATTAACAAGCCGGACTGGCTTGTTCATCAGGGACTGGATGCATGTTTGCAATCCGGTCACCTCTTTTTCGTCACCCCACGACAGGCCCGTCTCTTTCCAGGACATAAGCCGCGTGGGGGGCCCGGATCAGAACTCGGGGCTGCGGTCCATTGCGGATCGCGCGGCTCGGTGATATAAAACCACCCGGATTGCCATCCCTTTAGGGCCTCCACGAAAGAGCCCTCGAACCATAGGACGTTGGCCATCTTGCCCGCCATGGCGCCTCCGCACTCCGCCTGGCTGCCGCGCACCACCTTGGGCTTGACGTTGAAGGTCTTGAGCCAGAGGCCAAAATGAGGGCGGACGCGGAGAAAAGCCTCGCACACGATGATAAACGCCGAGATGTTGAGGATGAAGTTCGGAGCCAGATCATGGAAATCCAGGCTGTAGTAGAACATGAGCCCCCGGACAAATGGGTGCAGTGGAAAACCCAGTCCACGGAGGAAGTGGGGGAGAAATACTACCCTCTCATGGGGCCTTGGGGTGGGGAGAAGCTGCCCCTCTTCGGGAAGCCGGTGCGCGATGTCCTTGGACAGGTATCCGGCCTTCCATAGCTTCTTGACTTTGCCCTCCGTGACGGAGGAGGCCATCCACTTGCCTCCCGCTCCGGACATTGCTGGAGAAGGTTGACGTGGGAAGTGCGGGCTTGGGCGCTGGAGCTCGGGTGCACATGAGATGGATAGGTAAAGGAGGAAAAAGGCATAGGTAAAAGGGTGGATCCTTGTCCCCTTATATGGGCGGATGCGGTTGTGCGTCCCCACCTGCCTAGTAAAACTCGCTTGCCTCCCAAGCGCCGTGATAAGTGGCGCGGTTGGATTACCCACGTCCATATTGATGAGAATCCCGTAAAAGGGGGGTACACGATCTCTGCTTTGACAAGACGTGCCAAGGAAACCGCCTCGCAAAACACGCTGAGGTGGAAAAGTGAAAATGATTCGAGTGAAGGACTTGGCTGTAGTGTGATGACGCACTGCGGAATACGTCAGCAGATTTGATTTGTGTTAATATTATTCTCTCTATGGCAATATGTGGAAGCTTATTTTGCAGAGCCGGACACTACTCTTGGTGTTTACAATCTTCTATGAAGGACTTGGAGGGGGAACCCGCCTTGCAATGCCGAAGACAATTTGCGCACCGGACTCGTCGTCATTGAAGCCTGGTTCAGGGGCTACTGAGGGAGTCCTGGATTAGGGGGTGTTCGGGTAGCCGAACTATACCTTCAGCCGGACTCCTGGACTATGAAGATACAAGATTGAAGACTTCGTCTCGTGTCCGGATGGAACTTTCCTTGGAGTGGAAGGCAAGCTTGGCGATGCGGATATTCAAGATCTCCTACCATTGTAACCGACTCTATGTAACCCTAACCCTATCTGGTGTCTATATAAACCGGAGGGTTGTAGTCTGTAGGCAATCAACTCCATACACGACAATCATACCATAGGCTAGCTTCTAGGGTTTAGCCTCCTTGATCTCGTGGTAGATCTACTCTTGTATTACCCATATCATCAATATTAATCAAGCAGGAGTAGGGTATTACCTCCATCGAGAGGGCCCGAACCTGGGTAAAAACGTCGTGTCCCTTGTCTCCTATTACCATCCGGCCTTGACGCACAGTTCGGGACCCCCTACCCGAGATCCGCCGGTTTTGACACCGATAGCGGGGCCGCCGCCATGCGGCAGTTTAGAGGCGCGCCTGGTGATGGCGGCTCAGGGACAAAAACAGAGGCGAGACCGAGTCCGTGGCTGATACGTCTCCAACGAATCTATAACTTTTGATTGCTCCAAGCTATATCATCTACTGTTTTGGACATCATTGGGCTTTATTATCCACTTTTATATTATTTTTAGGACTAACCTATTAACCGGACGCCCAACCCAGAATTGCTGTTTTTTTTTGCCTATTTTAGGGTTTCGAAGAAAAGGAATATCAAACGGAGTCCAAACGGAATGAAACCTTCGGGAACGTGATTTTCTCACCGAACATGATCCAGGAGACTTGGACCCTACGTCAAGAAACAGAGGAGGAGCCCATGAGGTAGGGGGCGCGCCTACCCCCCAGGCGCGCCCTCCACCCTCGTGGCCCCCCCGTTGCTCCATCGGCGTACTCCTTCCTCCTATATATACCTACGTACCCCCAAACGATCAGATACGGAGTCAAAACCCTAATTCCACCACCGCAACCTTCTGTATCCGTGAGATCCCATCTTGGGGCCTGTTCCAGAGCTCCGTCGGAGGGGGTATCCATCACGGAGGGCTTCTACATCAACACCATAGCCTCTTCGATGAAGTGTGAGTAGTTTACCTCAGACCTTCGGGTCCATAGTTATTAGCTAGATGGCTTCTTCTCTCTTTTTGGATCTCAATACAATGTTCTCCCCCTCTCTTGTGGAGATCTATTCGATGTAATCTTCTTTTTGCAGTGTGTTTGTTGAGACCAATGAATTATGGGTTTATGATCAAGATTATCTATGAACAATATTTGAATCTTCTCTGAATTCTTTTATGTATGATTGGTTATCTTTGCAAGTCTCTTCGAATTATCAGTTTGGTTTGGCCTACTAGATTGATCTTTCTTGCAATGGGAGAAGTGCTTAGCTTTGGGTTCAATCTTGCGGTGTCCTTTCCCAGTGACAGTAGGGGTAGCAAGGCATGTATTGTATCGTTGCCATCAAGGATAACAAGATGTTTTTTATCATATTGCATGAATTTATCCCTCTACATCATGTCATCTTGCTTAAGGCGTTAATCTGTTTTCATGAACTTAATACTCTAGATGCATGCTGGATAGCGGTCGATGAGTGGAGTAATAGTAGTAGATGCAGGCAGGAGTCGGTCTACTTGTCTCGGACGTGATGCCTATATACATGATCATACCTAGATATTCTCATAACTATGCTCAATTCTGTCAATTGCTCAACAGTAATTCGTTCACCCATCGTAAAATAGTTATGCTCTTGAGAGAAGCCACTAGTGAAACCTATGGCTCCCGGGTCTATCTTCATCATATTAATCTTCCAATACTTAGTTATTTCCTTTGCTTTTTTACTTTGCTTTTATTTTACTTTGCATCTTTATCACAAAAATACCAAAAAAATTATCTTATCATATCTATCAGATCTCACTCTCGTAAGTGACCGTGAAGGGATTGACAACCCCTTATCGCGTTGGTTGCGAGGAGTTATTTGCTTTGTGCAGGTACTAGGGGACGCGCGCGCAACCTCCTACTGGATTAATACCTTGGTTCTCAAAAACTGAGGGAAATACTTACGCTACTTTGCTGCATCACCCTTTCCTCTTTGGGGAAATCCAACGCAGTGCTCAAGAGGTAGCAAGAAGAATTTATGGCGCCGTTGTCGGGGAGGTTCGCGCAAGTCAAGATTTGACTCCCGACAACGAGCAATTTCTGGCGCTGTTGAGTCAACATACCAAGTACCTATCACATACCCTTACCTCCTGCATTACATTATTTGCCATTTGCCTCTCGTTTTCCTCTCCCCCACTTCACCCTTGCCGTTTTATTCGCTCTTTCTCTCTATCCTCCCTCTCTTTCTCTATTTGCCTATTTTTGCCCGCTTGCTTTTTGTTTGCTTGTGTGTTGGATTGCTTTCTTGTCACGATGGCTCAAGATAACACTAAATTGTGTGACTTTACCAATACCAACAACAATGGTTTTATTAGCACTCCGATTGCTCCTCTTACCGATGCTGAATCTTGTGAAATTAATGCCGCTTTGCTGAATCTTGTCATGAAAGATCCGTTTTCCGGCCTTCCTAGTAAAGATGCCGCTACCCATCTAAATAGCTTCGTTGATTTGTGTGATATGCAAAAGAAGAAATATGTGGACAAAGATATTGTTAAATTGAAGCTATTTCCTTTTTTGCTTAGAGATCGTGCTAAAGCTTGGTTTTCGTCTTTGCCTAAAAATAGTATTGATTCTTGGAACAAGTGCAAAGATGCTTTTATCTCTAAGTATTTTCCTCCCGCTAAGATCATCTCTCTTAGAAACGATATTATGAATTTTAAGCAACTTGATCATGAACATGTTGCACAAGCTTGGGAGAGGATGAAATTAATGATACGTAATTGCCCTACTCATGGTTTGAATTTGTGGATGATTATACAAAAAAAATTATGCCAGATTGAATTTTGCTTCTAGAAATCTTTTAGATTCGGCCGCAGGAGGCACTTTTATGGAAATCACTTTAGGAGAAGCTACTAAACTCCTAGATAATATTATGGTTAATTATTCTCAATGGCACACTGAAAGATATACTAATAAGAAAGTGCATGCGATAGAAGAAATTAATGTTTTGAGTGGAAAGATGGATGAACTTATGAAATTATTTGGTAGTAAGAGTGTTTCTTCTGATCCTAATGATATGCCCTTGTCTACTTTGATTGAGAATAATAATGAATCTATGGATGTGAATTTTGTTGGTAGGAACAATTTTGGTAACAACGCGTATAGAGGAAATTTTAATCCTAGGCCTTATCCTAGTAATTCCTCTAATAATTATGGTAATTCCTACAACAATTATTATGGAAATTATAATAAGATGCCCTATGATTTTGAATCTAATATTAAAGAATTTATTACTTCGCAAAAGAATTTCAATGCTTTGATTGAAGAAAAATTGCTTAAGATTGATGATTTGGCTAGGAACGTTGATAGAATTTCTCTTGATGTTGATTCTTTGAAACTTAGATCTATTCCTCCTAAGCATGATATCAATGAGTGAGGGAGTCCTAGATTAGGGGGTGTCCGGATGGCCGGACTATACCTTCAGCCGGACTCCTGGACTATGAAGATACAAGATTGAAGACTTCGTCCCGTGTCCGGACGGAACTTTCCTTGGCGTGGAAGGCAAGCTTGGCAATACGGATATGTAGATCTCCTACCATTGTAACTGACTTTGTGTAACCCTAACCCTCTCCGGTGTCTATATAAACCGGAGGGTTTTAGTCCGTAGGACAACATACAGAACAACAATCATACCATAGGCTAGCTTCTAGGGTTTAGCCTCTCCGATCTCGTGGTAGATCTACTCTTGTACTACCCATATCATCAATATTAATCAAGAAGGACATAGGGTTTTACCTCCATCGAGAGGGCCCGAACCTGGGTAAAACTTTGTGTCCCTTGCCTCTTGTTACCATCCGGCCTAGATGCACAGTTCGGGACCCCCTACCCGAGATCCGCCGGTTTTGACACCGACATTGGTGCTTTCATTGAGAGTTCCTCTGTGTCGTCGCCGTTAGGCTTGATGGCTCCTACGATCATCAATAGCGATGCAGTCCAGGGTGAGACCCTTCCTCCCCGGCCAGATCTTCATCTTCGGTGGCTTCGCACTGCGGGCCAATTCACTTGGCCATCTGGAGAAGATCGAAAGCTATGCCCCTGGCCGTCAGGTTAGATTTGGAAGTTTAAACTACACGGCTGACATCCGCGGGGACTTGATCCTCGACGGATTCGAGCCACTGCCAAGCACGCTGCACTGTCACAACGAGCGTGATCTAGCTCCGCCACTGAACAGTGCCCTGGAGGCCGCACCCGCATCGGCTTCGACCCTTAATTCGGAGCCAACTGCGCCAATAGAGGATGGGTGGTTAGACGCCGCCTCGGGGGCTGCGATCCCAACGGCGATCGAGCCGAACACCAGCCCCGCACTCCGCGAGACTCGTGACTCCAAGGAGCCGGACTCCTCTCCGGACTCCGAACCCTCCGCGCCCCTGCCGATTGAATCCGATTGGGCGCCGATCATGGAGTTTACTGCCACGGACATCTTTCAGCACTCACCTTTCGGCGATATTCTGAAGACACTAAAGTCTCTCTCTTTATCAGGAGAGCCCAGGCCGGACTACAGTCAGCAAGGTTGGGATATGGACGATGAAGAAATCCAACGCCCACCCACCACCCACTTTGTAGCCACTATCGATGATTTAACCGACATGCTCGATTTCGACTCTGAAGACATCGACGGTATGGACACCGATGCAGGAGACGATGAAGAACCAGCGCCTATTAGGCCCTGGAAAGCCACCTTGTTGTATGACATATACATGGTGGACACCCCAAAAGAAGGAAATGGCGATGGAACAGCGGAGGATGACCCCTCCAAGAAACAGCTTAAGCGCCGGCGTCAGCGGCGCCGCTCAAAATCCCGCCAAAGCAAATATGGTGACTCCAGCACGGGAGATAATAATACTCTGGAGAATGCCGAAGAAAACCCCCTCCAGCAAGATTCAGCACAGGAGGATGGAGAAGCCTGCCCTCACGAGAGAGCGGCAGACAAAGAGGTCGAGGACGATAACTATACGCCTCCCTCCGAAGACGAGGCAAGCCTCGATGACGACGAATTCGTCGTGCCAGAGGATCCCGTCGAGCAAGAGCGTTTTCAACGCAGGCTTATGGCCATGGCAAGAAGCCTCAAGAAAAAATAGCAACAACTTAGAGCTGATCAAGATTTCCTAGTCGACAGATGGACTGAAGTCCTTGCGGCCGAAGAGCATAAACTCGAACGCCCCTCCAAGAGCTACCCAAAGCACATGTTGTTACCCCGATTAGAGGAGGAAGCACTTAAACCTACATCACCAGCACTTGATACGGCCGACCGGCCACCTCGTGGCCGCGACAGAGAGGCCTCTCGGCCCTCCACTCAAGCCGCATCCCGTACCAAGGCACGGGAAAATGCGCCAGACCTGCGAGATTTGTTGGAGGACAAGGCAAGGCAAACAAGATCGATCTACGGATCGCGTGGGCGCCTCATGACTCGAGATGGTAACCGTCACGCCGGACATAAATCCGGTAGGGCCGAACATAGTAGACAAAGCTCATTGGAGCTACGTCGTGATATAGCCTAGTACAGAGGCGCCACACACCCACTATGCTTCACACACGAAGTAATGGATCATCAATCCCCGAGGGTTTCAAACCCGTAAACATCGAATCATATGATGGCACAACAGATCCTACAGTATGGATCGAGGATTATCTCCTTCATATCCACATGGCCCGCGGCGATGATATCCACGCCATCAAATACCTCCCACTCAAGCTTAAAGGACCAGCTCGGCATTGGCTTAACAACTTGCCAACAGGATCTATCGGTTGTTGGGAGGACCTGGAAGCCACATTCCTCAACAATTTCCAGGGCACTTATGTGTGACCACCAGACGCCAATGACCTAAGCCACGTAATTCAGCAGCCAGAGGAATCAGCCAAGCAATTCTGGACACGGTTCCTAACAAAGAAAAATCAAATAGTCAATTGTCCGGACACAGAGGCCCTAGCAGCCTTCAAACACAATATCCATGACGAGTGGCTTGCCCGGCACCTTGGACAGGAAAAGCCGAAATCTATGGCAGCACTCACGACACTCATGACCTGCTTTTGCGCGGGAGAAGACAGCTGGCTTGCTTGTAGCAACAACATGACCAAGAACCATGGTAATTCAGATACCAAGGACAGTAGTGGCAGGTCGCGTCGCAACAAGCAGAAGCGCCGCACTAACGGCGACAATGCTGAGGATACGACAGTTAATGCCGGATTCAGAGGCTATAAATCCGGTCAGCGGAAAAAGCCATTCAAAAGAAATCCTAGGGGCCTGTCCAGTTTGGACCGAATACTCGACCGCTTGTGCCAGATACATGGCACCCCCGAAAAGCCGGCCAATCACACCAACAGGGATTGTTGGGTGTTCAAGCAGCCAGGCAAGTTAAATGCCGAAAATACAGACAGGGGGCTGCATAGCGATGATGACGAAGAGCCCCGGCCGCCGAACAACAGTGGACAGAAGGGTTTTCCCCCACAAGTGCGGACGGTGAACATGATATATGCAACCCACATCCCCAAGAGGGAGCAGAAGCGCGCGTTAAGGGACGTATATGCGATAGAGCCAGTCGCCCCAAAGTTCAACCCATGGTCCTCCTTCCCGATCACCTTTGATCGAAGGGACCATCCCACTAGCACCCATCATGGCGGATTCGCCGCATTGGTTCTAGACCCAATTATTGACGGATTTCATCTCACTAGAGTCCTTATGGACGACGGCAGTAGCCTGAACCTGCTCTACCAGGATACAATGCGGAAAATGGGCATAGATCCCTCGAGGATTAATCCCACCAAAACGACCTTTAAAGGCGTAATACCAGGTGTAGAGGCCAACTGTACCGGCTCAGTCACACTTGAAGTGGTCTTCGGATCTCCGGATAATTTCTAAAGCGAGGAGTTAATCTTCGACATAGTCCCATTCCGCAGTGGCTATCACGCACTGCTCGGACGAACCGCATTCGCCAAGTTCAATGCGGTAACGCACTACGCATACCTTAAGCTCAAGATGCCAGGCCCTCGAGGAGTAATTACGGTCAATGGAAACACCAAACGCTCCCTCCGAACGGAGGAGCACATCGGCCCTTGCAGCGGAAGTACAAAGCAGCCTCTCCAGTGTAACACCCTCGATGCGACTATAGCTCCCACGTGTCGAGGCACGACTTAGAGACATAATCGCATTGAAGGCATATGTCGCAAGTTAGGCAATCTTCACAACATCCCATGTAATATGATAATAAAAAGGGAGATAACATAGTTGGCTTACACTCGCCACGTCAATAAAGTACATAAATAACATTACATCATCGAAAACACTCATGGCCCGACTACGGCGCCAAAATAAAGAGAACCCAACATGCGACAACGGTCCCAATCACCCCCAACTGGGCACCACTACTGATCATCGGGAAAGGAAACGTAGTATCGTTGAGAGTCTTCGTCGAACTCCCACTTGAGCTCATACGCGTCTCCTGGAGTGGAATCATCAGGCCCTGCATCTGGTGTAATAGTAATCTGTGAGCCACAGGGACTCAACAATCTCGCACCCTCGCGATCAAGACTATTTAAGCTTATAGGTAAGGCAAGGTAAAATATGAGTGGAGCTGCAGGAAGCGACTAGCAAGTATGGTGGCTAACTTATTCGCAAAAGAGAGCGAGAAGAGGGGGCAAAGCACGAGCGAGAAGCTAGAGAACAACCTGTGTAAACATTACTCCAACACCGTGTCCACTTCCCGGACTCCGCCGAGAAGAGGCCATCACGGCAACACACTCGGTTGATTCATTTTAATTAATTAAGGTTCAAGTTATCTACAACCGGACGTTAACAAATTCCCATCTGCCCATAACCGTGGGCACGGCTTTCAAAAGTTCAATCCCTGCAGGGGAGTCCCAACTTAGCCCATGACAAGCTCTCACGGTCAACGAAGGAATAGACCTCCTCCCAAGACGTTCCGATCAGACTCGGTATCTCGGTAATTCAAGACACTTCGACAGGTTAAAACAAGACCAGCAACACCGCCCGAATGTGCCGACAAATCCCGATAGGAGCTGCACATATCTCGTTCTCAGGGCACACTCAGATGAGCGCTCCATACAACTAAAACCAAACCTCGAGTTTCCCCGAGGGGGCGCTGCACAGGACTCTAGTTTGGACCAACACTCAGAGGAGCACTGCCCCGGGGGGGGGGGTTAAAATAAGATGACCCGCGGGCTCCGGAAACCCGAGGGAAAAAGAGGCTAGGTGGCAAATGGTAAGACCAAGGTTGGGCATTGCTGGAAAAGCTTTAATCAAGGCGAACTATCAAGGGGTTCCCATTATAACCCAACCGCGTAAGGAACGCAAAATCCGGGAACATAACACCGATATGACGAAAACTAGGGCGGCAAGAGTGGAACAAAACACTAGGCGAGAGGCCGAGCCTTCCACCCTTTACCAAGTGTATAGATGCATTAAGATAACATAGCAATATAATGATATCCCTACAAGTAAATAAAAGATGTTCCAACAAGGAACGGCCTCCAATCTTCACCTGCAACTAGCAACGCTATAAGAGGGGCTGAGCAAAGCGGTAACATAGCCAATCAACGGTTTGCTAGGATATGGTGGGTTAGAGGTTTGACATGGCAATTGGGAGGTTGACAAGAAAAAGGTAGGCATCGTAGCATTGGCATAGCAAAAGAGCGAGCAAACTAGCATATCAAAGATAGTAGTGATTTCGAGGGTATGATCATCTTGCCTGCACAGTTGTCAGAGTTGACTGGATTCTCAAGAGCAAACTCAACGGGCTCCTTGTTAGTGAAATCGTCTCCCGGCTCTACCCAAACAAGACAAACAAGCAACAAGGATACAATCAACCACGTGCAAACTCAAACAACACGATGCAAAGATGATATGCTATGCGGGATGCGATGCGGGATGCAAAATGCAAGATATAACAGGAAATGCATGAACCTGGCCTCAACTTGGAATTCCAAGTGTGCCACTAGAAATATGAGATGAAATCGCTTGAAAACGATAGAAAGAATGCCGGAATCGGAGTTACGGTTTGGAAATGGCAAGCGATTCAAAAATGACACCGGTCTGCGATTTACAGCAAGTAGGCATCTAAATGCAATGAAAAGAACATGCTACAGCACCCAAACATGACAACAAAATACATGGCAGGGATGCACACAAGATGCTTAACAAAAGTCTAGCACTGAGCTACGGCCAAATCATCCATTAACAGGTTCAAACAAGCATGGCAAAAACGCAAATGACAAACAGATCTCAGACTTAGTGAAATTAACACTTGTCTGGAATTTCAGATCATATAGCCCTCTTCGAAGAAACAAAACAACATGCTACGAGACCTGAGCATGACAAATAAAGACATGGCATGGAGCTACTCAACAAGATTAACAAAAGTCCCTTAGTGACCTTGAGCCAAAAGGGATCACAAAATATATACTAACAAGCACACGAACATAGCAAAAACATAAGCAGTTTTCAGACTTAGTGAAAACTGAGACATGCTGAAATATAACTCACAAAGGCATGTAAACGAGCTCGATGCACTCACTATGGTGCAAGTCATGGCAAGGCAAGCATACATCCATAAAGAAGGCACAAAAATCTAGCTATACATGGCAAGAAAAAAGGCATAGCATGCACGGATCAACTACAATAGCATCGGCAAAATCGCAAACAAGTTGACGATCTGCCCAGATTCACAACGAAGCAAAAGTAGAGCTCGATTAACTCAAGCTAGGGTGCTCCATAATTGAAAGTAAAGACATGGATGGATATATCATAACAAGATTAACAAAACTCCTTTACTGATCATCCTCAAAAGAGGCACGGATCACTAGGAAACAGCAAGAACATATGGCATCATGAACTAAAATAATCCCAGACTTAGTGAAAACTACAAGTCCCTGAAAACAGATTTACCGGGTGCCTCACTTTGCAAGCTTGCACAAGTCACCACACACATCACAAAAATGCATGGGTTGCACCTTTGGGAAGATAACAAGATGCTTAACAAAACATATGAAGGACTCATAGGCATATCATGCACACAATAATCATGGCAAAAATGACAAAAGTCTAAGATGAACTAGCAGATCTGACAATTAACTCACGAAGCCTCCTTCTAACAGCATTTCGGGCATCAAGATGAGATCAAATGAAAATGATTCAATGGAATGAAATGATGTACTCTCTGATCTGAACATTTTGATATGCTATATGCCCAAATCGGAGCTACGGATGCGGAGATATCACAGGTCAAAGTTTGCATAAAATTAGGGTTCGGAGGAAAAAGTCAACCCTCGTCCCAGATTAAGATCTGGATCGAGTCCGGGTACTGTAGCAGCGCGCGGCCCGAGGATCGCCGGAGAGGGGCTGAGCTCACCGGAGTTGGACTTGGCGCGGGGAGAGGCTCACCGACCGGATCCGGGCAGTGAGGCGGCGAGCGGTGTGGGGGCGGCGTCCGGCGGCGAGGGAGAGGAGGCGGCGGCCGCGGGCGATGGACGGTGCAGCGAGGTCGGCGAGGAGCTCCGGCGGCTCGGGCGGCCGGAGATGGCCGGCGAAGGCGGCGCGGTGGTCGGAGGCAACCGGCCCCGAGGAAGAGGCGGCGGGGCGCTCGGGCGCAGGCGCGGGGGAAGATGGGCCTCGGGGGCCCGGTTTGGGCCTCCCGGGCCGGCGGCGGAGAGGAGACCGGCGGGACACGTGGCGGATCGCGGTAGGCGGCGGTGGATCCGGACACGTCCGGCTCGGCGCGGACGTTGTCCGGCGGCGGCGGAGATCTTTTTTTTAGGGTTAGGGGGGAGAAGAACCGCGAATTGGAATGGGGGGTGTATATATAGGCATAGGAGGAGCTAGGAGAGTCCAAATGAGGTGCGGTTTTCGGACACGCGATCGTGATCGAACGCTCTAGGACATGGAGCAGAGTTTGGTGGGTTTTGGGCCAAATTGGAGGGGTGTTGGGCTGCAACACACACGAGGCCTTTTCGGTCCCTCGGTTAACCGTTGGAGTATCAAACGAAGTCCAAATGGCACGAAACTTGACAGGCGGTCTACCGGTAGTAAACCAAGGCCGCTTGGCAAGTCTCGGTCCAATCCGGAAATGTTTAATCCCCACACACGAAAGAAAGCTAGAAATGACCACCGGAGGAGAACGGAGCACCGGAATGCAAAACGGACAACGGGGAAAATGCTCGAATGCATGAGATGAACACGTATGCAAATGCAATGCACATGATGACATGATATGAGATGCATGACAACAAAACAACACACGGAGACAAAGACCTGAACCCGAGAAATAAATATAACTTAACGCCGGAAACGGCAAGAGTTGGAGTACAAATAGGGAAAGTTACATCCGGGGTGTTACATCCAGGCAGTTCCCCAGTCCGGCCATTAAACGCCCGGACACCATCAAGCGCGCCCGGAGTAACCTACAACAAGACCTCCTGGCACGTTCCGAGTAGGCGTAGCAATGCGGCCTCAACCCCAGCCCTCACAAAAATGCGACACCAGTACTTCGCGTACATAACTACGCTCTAGAAATACCATGGGTACAGGGGAAGGGGCACCATCACGGCACGCCCGAAACACGGCTTAAACCGCAACAGGGGCTGCCAATTTTTTAATTTTCTCTTACTTTCAGGACCCCATTCTTCGGAAGGACTGTTCGGCAGTTCAATTGCCGCACAAACGATGCAAGAACCAGGGAAGCAGACAAGCCATGCCGCATTACGAAACTCCCAGGTGGTCTCTATCACGAGCAGTATACCTGTTTCGCTTACCATTCCACAGCCTGCCCCTGGAACGGACATGTTAAATAGTCCAACCTTTTGCTTATCGCATTATTTGTATCGTTCTTCTTTGATTGCAGCCCTTTTTAATAAACAATGCATAGCCTTTGTCTATTTCTTCATTACTATTTTTTTTACAAATATATGTTCCTTAACGACATGTTGCACCCGTACACTTTGGTACGGCCAAAATACGCCAGGGGATTTAGTACCCCTCAATATGGTGTGAGAAGTCCGAACACTTTAACGAGTGCGACACCCCGAACTTGTAGCATTATATACATCTGCTCCGAATCATGTCTTGGGTCAATAGTTGGGTTTGCCCGGCTCCTATGTTTTGGTGCCTTACATTCCGCTATATCGGCTAAGGTAGCACTAGGAGAACTACTGCGATTGTGCCCCAGTTGAGCTGGGTCGAGCACCTCAGTCGAGAAAGCTAAAACTGACTGTCATGATGAAGTGAGAGCTGGTCGCTGTTCGAGAGGTTTTTTGAGTCCCTGAAGACTTATGCCGCTTAGAGCGAGGAGTCGGCTCTATCCAGCCAAGGCATGGATAGCGCCCCGAACTCGGTCTTCCGAATACCAGGGGCTTTGCCGAAATTTAAAATTATAGAATTCTATGGCTAAGTGAGAGTGTTCAAGCATTATAGTTCGATTGCCTTGTTCGTTGTGCTGAGCGCCTCCCTCGAAGGACCCAAACATGGGAAAAAGAGCGCTCGAGTTTATCCCCGAACACCCCAGCACTAGCGGCACGGGGGCAGAAGCCGACGACTCGCCATCTCTCAGAATTGATAAACAGCTGCACAAAAGGTAATATTTTAAATTCCAACAGCATTGCTTAGCGCATATGAACAAGTTTTCAGCGCACATGACAAAACGAGTGAGTTTTACTCAAAAATTTCATCCCTGGAACATTCATCTGCCACAAGGCGGGCACCCTTCAGAACATCCGTATAATAATTCTCGGGCTTGCGATGCTCTTTCCCCGGCGGTGGCCCGTCCTTCACAAGCTTCTCAGCATCCAGCTTGCCCCAGTGCACCTTAGCCCGGGCAAGGGCCCTACGGGCACCTTCAATGCAGACGGAGCGCTTGATGACTTCGAGCCTTGGACAGGCCCCCACCAGCCACCGCACCAGCCCGAAATAGCTCCCAGGCAGAGCCTCTCCAGGCCACAGCCGAACTATGAGGCCCTTCATGGCCTGTTCGGCCGCCTTGTGGAGCTCGACCAGTTGCTTCAGCTGGTCGCTCAGGGGCACGGGGTGTCCGGCCTCGGCATACTGAGACCAGAACACCTTCTCTGTCGAGCTGCCCTCCTCGGCTCAATAGAATGCAGCGGCATCGGACACACTACGGGGAAGATCTGCGAACGCTCCTGGAGAGCTCCGGATTCGGGTAAGTAACAAGTAACTTACATTTATGTGTTTGCTTTGCAAAAAGAATGCCTTACCCGCCGCTATCTTTTTCACCTCATCCAACTCCTGGAGGGTCTTCTGGGATTCGGCCTTGGCAGACTTGGCATTTTCAATAGCCACCGCGAGCTCGGACCCCCGCGTCTTTGAGTCAAGCTCCAAAATCTCATGTTTTTCCATGAGAGCCTGGAGCTCTTGCCGCACCTTGCCAACCTCGGCCTCATACTTCTCCCGCTCGGTGCGCTCCGTGGCCGCCCTCTTCTCGGCCTCGACCAGCGCTTGCTTAAGGGTCGCCATCTCAGACGTGGCCCCTATAATAGCCACGATGATCCTGTCATTTTTTGCAATTGCACTTTTTTATATATATTTAAAACAAGGTATTTCTTACCTTCCTTCTCCTCGAGCTGCTTCTTGGCACGCCCGAGCTCTTGCTCAGACTGCTCGAGGTTCTGCTTTAGCGTGTCCACTTCCGCAGTCAGTACGGCGGATACCAGCTGAGAAGCCTGCATACGCATATTGACTCCTTTTTGTTAGACTCCTGCGAATTTCATTTTGATCCTCTATTCGGCTTTTCTTCCCGAACGCCAAACAAAGCATCAGGGGCTACTGTCTATGCGGTAATATTATTTACACATTCTTTACTTACCTCAAAGCCTGTTAAAAGGCTAGTAGAAGCTTCAGTCAGTCCGCTCTTGGTGGACTGAACCTTTTGGACCACCGCACTCATAATGGTGCGGTGCTCCTCGTCAATGGAGGCGCCTTTGAGCACCTCCAATAGATTGTCCGGCGCCTCCGGTTGGACGGGGGTCACCGGCACGGTGGGCTTGCTCCTCTTGGAAGGAGGTTGCCTGCCGGACTCTGGAACCTTTGAAGGTTCCGGAGCGGTGTCCGGCCTAGGGCCGGACTTGGAGCCCTGGGGGTTTTTATCCCCTTTACTCCTGGAGTCCGGGAGGTCGCCTTGCGGCACCTCCAGGACCACCTCCTCCTGGCTTGGAACCTGTTGGGACACCACTTCGGTGTCGTTCGTAGGGCGGGGGGAGGAAGCCGTCGGAAGCGAATTCACATCCGACGTGTCCAGTGAACCGCTCGACGACGCGTCGAGCCAGTCTTTGGGTGGGCTGCATAAACATATTCGACATAAGGGAAAGCTGTGCAATAAAGGAACACTATGAATTTCTCTGGTATCCGGATACTTACGATTTAGCCAGGGGCTTGGCCCTGAGCTGCCACTCCTCTCTGCCGTCGTCAGCGTCGGTGGAGTAGTCCGGAGGAAGGGTTTTCCCCTTCTTGGACCCTTCGGCCTCCCCAGTTGGGGCGGCCTTCCTTTTCTTCCCTTCCCCCGCTCGAGGGGGGGGTCTCTTCTTCCTCCTCCTCGTCTTCATGGGAGGAGTGCGTCTTGGAGTCATCGGATGAGGGATCCGACACCTCCAGGCGCCGGGCACTCTTTCGAGTCCCCGTGGCCTTCTTCTTGGCCTTCTTCTCCGGCACCACATGGGGCGCCGAAACCAGCAGCTTCGCCAAACGAGCGTCCGCTGGGCCTTCGGGCAAAGGAGCCGGACAGTTGATCTATCCGGACGTCTCCTGCCAATCCTGTCAAAGGTAAGGGAGCTTAGATCCCGCATGGAGTCAAACTATGAAAAACTGATACCCTGTAAAAGGTAAAAACAGCTTACCGCATGAGCGTGACGCTGCATACTGAATCCGCGATCCTCGGTAGCGGATGCGGGGGCCTCGGCACCCTTGAAAAGCACCTTCCAGGCATCTTCTTACGTCGTGTCAAATAGCCTGCTCAGAGTTCGGTGTCGCGCCGGGTCGAACTCCCACAGGTTGAAAGCCCGTTGTTGACACGGGAGGATCCGGCGGATGAGCATAACTTGGACTACATTGACAAGTTTGAGCTTCTTGTCCACCAGGGTTTGGACGCATGTTTGGAGTCCGGTCAGCTCTCCTTTTTTACCCCATGATAGGCCCGTCTCCTTCCAGGAGGTGAGCCGCATAGGGGGTCCGGATCGGAACTCGGGGGCTGCGACCCATTCAGGGTCGCGCGGCTTGGTGATGTAAAACCACCCCGATTGCCACCCCTTCAGGGTCTCCACAAAGGAGCCCTCGAGCCATAAGACGTTGGGCATCTTGCCCACCATGGCGCCTCCGCACTCCGCCTGGTTGCCGCGCACCACCTTCGGCTTGACATTGAAAGTCTTGAGCCATAGGCCGAAATGGGGGCGGATGCAGAGGAAAGCCTCGCACACGACGATAAACGCCGAGATGTTGAGGACAAAGTTCGGGGCCAGATCATGGAAATCCAGGCCATAGTAGGACATGAGCCCCCGGACAAATGGGTGGAGAGGGAAGCCCAGTCCGCGGAGGAAATGGGGGAGGAACACCACCCTCTCATGGGGCCTAGGGGTGGGGATGAGATGCCCCTCTTCAGGAAGTCGGTGCGCAATGTCATTAGACAAGTATCCGGCCTTCCTTAGTCTTTTGATGTGTCCCTCCATGACGGAGGAGACCATCCACTTGCCTCCCGCTCCGGACATGGCTGGAGAAGGTTGAGGTGGGGAGTGCGAACTTGGGCGCTCGAGCTCGAGTGCGCAAGAATGGATAGGCAAAGGAGGAAGAAGGCATAGGTGAAAAGGTGGATCCTTATCCCCTTATATGGGTGGACGCAACTATGTGTCCCCACCAGCCTGGTAAAACTCGCTTATCCCCAAGCGCCGTAATCAATGGTGCGGTTGGGTTACCCATGCCCGTATTGATGAGAATCCTGGAATAAGGGGACACGATCTCTGCTTTGACAAGACGTGCCAAGAAAACCGCCTCGCATGACGCGCTGAGGTGGGATAATAAAACGATTCGAATAAAGACTTGGCCGTGGTGTGTCGCACTACGGAATACGTCAGCGGATTAGATGTGTGTAAATATTATTCTCTCTATGGCCATATGTGGAAACTTATTTTGCAGAGCCGGACACTATCTTTGTGTTCAAAATCTTCTATGAAGTACTTGGAGGAGGAACCCTCCTTGCAATGCCGAAGACAAACTGCGTGCCGGACTCGTCATCATTGAAGCCTGGTTCAGGGGCTACTGAGGGAGTCCTGGATTAGGGGGTGTCCGGATGGCCGGACTGTACCTTCAGCCGGACTCCTGGACTATGAAGATACAAGATTGAAGACTTCGTCCTGTGTCTGGAAGGGACTTTCCTTAGCTTGGAAGGCAAGCTTGGCGATACGGATATGTAGATCTCCTACCATTGTAACTGACTTTGTGTAAACCTAACCCTCTCCGGTGTCTATATAAACTGGAGGGTTTTAGTCCGTAGGACAACATACAGAACAACAATCATACCATAGGCTAGCTTCTAGGGTTTAGCCTCTCCAATCTCGTGGTAGATCTACTCTTGTACTACCCACATCATCAATATTAATCAAGCAGGACGTAGGGTTTTACCTCCATCGAGAGGGCCCGAACCTGGGTAAAACTTCGTGTCCCTTGCCTCCTATTACCATCCGTCCTAGACACACAGTTCGGGACCCCCTACCCAAGATCCGCCGGTTTTGACACCGATAATGAGTCTCTCAAAGCTATGAGAATTTCCATTGATGAGTGCAAAGAAAGAACCGCTAGGATGCGTGCTAAGAAAGATGCCTTTATAAGAGCGTGTTCTTCTAGTTCCTATGAAAATAAAGTTGAAGATCTAAAAGTTATTGATGTGTCCCCTATTAAATCTTTGTTTTGCAATATGAATCTTGATAATGATGGGACTAAATATGATCCACCTTTACCTAGAAGGTGTTCCAAAAATTCGGAGTTTTTAGATCTTGATGCTAAATTTGATGAAAGTGGGATTGAAGAAATTAAAACCCTAGATGTTGCTAAACCTACTATTATGGATTTCAAGGAATTTAATTATGAAAATTTCTCTTTGATTGATTTTATTTCCTTCTTGCAATCCGTGCTAAATTCTCCTCATGCTTATAGTCAAAATAAATCGTTTACTAAACATATCGTTGATGCCTTGATGCAATCTTATGAAGAAAAACTTGAGTTGGGAGTTTTTATCCCTAGAAAACTTTATGATGAGTGGGAACCAACTATTAAAATTAAAATAAAAGATCATGAATGATATGCTTTGTGTGATTTGGGTGCTAGTGTTTCCACGATTCCAAAGACTTTATGTGATTTGTTAGGTTTCCGTGATTTTGATGATTGCTCTTTAAACTTGCACCTTGCGGATTCCACTATTAAGAAACCTATGGGAAGAATTAATGATGTTCTTATTGTTGCAAATAGGAATTATGTGCCCGTATATTTTATCGTTCTTGATATAGATTGCAATCCTTCATGTCCTATTATTCTTGGTAGACCTTTCCTTAGAACGATTGGTGCAATTATTGATACGAAGGAAGGAAATATTAGATTCCAATTTCCATTAAGGAAAGGCATGGAACAATTTTCTAGAAAGAAAATTAAATTACCTTATGAATCTATTATGAGAGCCACTTATGGATTGCCTGCCAAAGAAGGCAATACCTAGATCTATCCTTGCTTTTTGTGCCTAGCTAGGGGCGTTAAACGATAGCGCTTGTTGGGAGGCAACCAAATTTTATTTTTATTCCTTGCTTTTTGCTCCTGTTTAGTAATAAATAATTTATCTAGCCCCTGTTTTGGCTGTGTTTTTTGTGTTTAATTAGTGTTTGTGCCAAGTAGAACCATTGGGAAGACATGGAGAAAGTCCTGATATCTTGCTGTAAAAAACATAAACTTTATCCCTCACGAGAACTGCTGCCATTTTTATTTGGAAAGTGATATTTAGTTAATTCTTTTTTCAGATGATTAATAGATAAATTACTCACGTCCATAAATTTATTTTAGAATTTTTGGTGTTCCAGATCTTGCGCTAGCTACAGATTACTACAGACTGTTCTGTTTTTGACAGATTCTGTTTTTCGTGTGTTGTTTACTTATTTTGATGAATCTATGGCTAGTAAAATAGTTTGTAAACCATAGAGAAGTTGGAATACAGTAGGTTTAACACCAATATAAATAAAGAATGAGTTCATTACAGTACCTTGAAGTGGTCTTTTGTTTTCTTTCGCTAACGGAGCTCACGGGATTTTCTACTTTGAGTTTTGTGTTGTGAAGTTTTCAAGTTTTGGGTAAAGATTTGATGGATTATGGAACAAGGAGTTGCAAGAGACTAAGCTTGGGCATTACCATGTCACCCCCAAGATAATATAAGGACACCTAAAAGCCAAAGCTTGGGGATGCCCCGGAAGGCATCCCCTCTTTCGTCTACTTCTATCGGTAACTTTACTTGGAGCTATATTTTTATTCACCACATGATATGTGTTTTGCTTGGAGCGTATTGTATTATTTGAGTCTTTATTTGTTAGTTTACCATAATCATCCTTGCTGTGCACACCTTTTGAGAGAGCCATACATGATTTGGAATTTGTTAGAATACTCTATGTGCTTCGCTTATATCTTTTGAGTTATATAGTTTTGCTCTAGTACTTCACTTATATCTTTTAGAGCACGGTGGTGGATTTGTTTTATAGAAACTATTGATCTCTCATGCTTCACTTAGATTATTTTGAGAGTCTCAAATAGCATGGTAATTTTCTTAAATAATCCTAATATGCTTGGTATTCAAGAATAGTGAAAACTTTCTTATGAGTGTGTTGAATGCTATGAGAAGTCTGATGCTTGATAATTGTTTTGAGATATGAAGATGGTGATATTAAAGTTGTGCTAGTTGAGTAGTTGTGAATTTGAGAAATACTTGTGTTAAAGTTTGTGATTCCCGTAGAATGCACGTATGGTGAACCGTTATGTGATGAAGTCGGAGCATGATTTATTTATTGATTGTCTTCCTTATGAGTGGCAGTCGGAGATGAGCGATGGTCTTTTCCTACCAATCTATCCCCCTAGGAGCATGCGCGTAATACTTTGCTTTGATAACTTGTAGATTTTTGCAATAAGTATATGAGTTCTTTATGACTAATGTTGAGTCCATGGATTATACGCACTTTTCTCACCCTTCCACCATTGCTAGCCTCTCTAATACCGCGCACCTTTCGCCGGTATCATACACCCACCATATACCTTCCTCAAAACAGCCACCATACCTACCTATTATGGCATTTCCATAGCCATTCCGAGATATATTGCCATGCTACTTTCCACCCTTCCGTTTATTATGACACACTCCACCATTGTCATATTGCTTAGCATGATCATGTGGTTGACATCGTATTTGTGGCAAAGCCACCATTCATAATTCTTTCATACATGTCACTCATGAGTCACTGCATATCCCGGTACACCGCCGGAGGCATTCATACAGAGTCATATTTTGTTCTAAGTATCGAGTTGTAATTGTTGAGTTGTAAGAAAATAAAAGTGTGATGATCATCATTATTAGAGCATTGTCCCAAGTGAGGAAAGTATGATGGAGACTATGATTCCCCCACAATTCGGGATGAGACTCCGGACAAAAAAAAAGTAAAGTAAAGAGGCCATAAAAATAAGAGAAAAGGCCCAAATAAAAAATGAGAGAAAAAGAGAGAAGGGGCAATGCTACTATCCTTTTACCACACTTGTGCTTCAAAGTAGCACCATGATATTCATGATAGAGAGTCTCTCATTTCGTCACTTTCATATACTAGTGGGAATTTTTTATTATAGAACTTGGCTTGTATATTCCAATGATGGGCTTCCTCAAAATGCCCTAGGTCTTCATGAGCAAGCAAGTTGGATGCACGTCCACTTAGTTTCTTTTGTTGAGCTTTCATATACTTATAGCTCTAGTGCATCCGTTGCATGGCAATCCCTACTCACTCACATTGATATCTATTGATGGGCATCTCCATAGCCCGTTGATACGCCTAGTTGATGTGAGACTATCTTCTCCTTTTTTTCTTCTCCACAACCACCATTCCATTCCACCTATAGTGCTATATCCATGGCTCACACTCATGTATTGCGTGAAGATTGAAAACGTTTTGAGAATGTCAAAAGTATGAAACAATTGTTTGGCTTGGCATCGGGGTTGTGCATGATTTAAATACTTTGTGTGGTGAAGATAGAGCATAGCCAGACTATATGATTTTGTAGGGATAACTTTCTTTAGCCATGTTATTTTGAGAAGACATGATTGCTTTGTTAGTATGCTTGAAGTATTATTATTTTTATGTCAATATTAAACTTTTATCTTGAATCTTTCGGATCTGAATATTCATACCACAATTAAGAAGAATTACATTAAAATTATGCCAAGTAGCATTCCACATCAAAAATTCTGTTTTTATCATCTACCTACTCGAGGACGAGCAGGAATTAAGCTTGGGGATGCTTGATACGTCTCCAACGTATCTATAATTTTTGATTGCTACATGCTATATCATCTACTGCTTTGGACATTATTGGGCTTTATTATCCACTTTTATATTATTTTTGGGACTAACCTATTAACCGGAGGCCTAGCCCAGAATTGCTGTTTTTTTTGCCTATTTTAGGGTTTCGAAGAAAAGGAATATCAAACGGAGTCCAAACGGAATGAAACCTTTGGGAACGTGATTTTCTCACCGAACATGATCCAGGGGACTTGGACCCTACGTCAAGAAACAAAGGAGGAGGCCACGAGGTAGGGGGGCGCGCCTACCCCCCAGGCGCGCCCTCCACCCTTGTAGGCCCCCTGTTGCTCCATCGACGTAATCCTTCCTCCTATATATACCTACGTACCCCCAAACAATCAGATACGAAGCCAAAACCCTAATTCCACCGCTGCAACCTTTTGTATCCACGAGATCCCATCTTGGGGCCTGTTCCGGAGCTCCGCTGGAGGGGGTATCCATCATGGAGGTCTTCTACATCAACACCATAGCCTCTCCGATGAAGTGTGAGTAGTTTACCTCAGACCTTCGGGTCCATAGTTATTAGCTAGATGGATTCTTCTCTCTTTTTGGATCTCAATACAATGTTCTCCCCCTCTCTTGTGGAGATCTATTCGATGTAATCTTCTTTTTGCAGTGTGTTTGTTGAGACCGATGAATTGTGGGTTTATGATCAAGATTATCTATGAACAATATTTGAATCTTCTCTGAATTCTTTTATGTATGATTGGTTATCTTTGCAAGTCTCTTCGAATTATTAGTTTGGTTTGACCTACTAGATTGATCTTTCTTGCAATGGGAGAAGTGCTTAGCTTTGGGTTCAATCTTGCAGTGTCCTTTCCCAGTGATAGTAGGGGCAGCAAGGCATGTATTATATTGTTGCCATCGAGGATAACAAGATGTTTTTTATCATATTTCACGAATTTATCCCTCTACATCATGTCATCTTGCTTAAGGTGTTACTTTGTTTTCATGAACTTAATACTCTAGATGCATGCTGGATAGCGGTCGATGAGTGGAGTAATAGTAGTAGATGCAGGCAGGAGTCGGTCTACTTGTCTCGGACGTGATGCCTATATACATGATCATACCTAGATATTCTCATAACTATGCGCAATTCTGTCAATTGCTCAACAGTATTTCGTTCACCCACCGTAAAATACTTATGCTCTTGAGAGAAGACACTAGTGAAACCTATGGCTCCCGGGTCTATCTTCATCATATTAATCTTCCAATACTTAGTTATTTCCTTTGCTTTTTCCTTTGCTTTTATTTTACTTTGCATCTTTATCACAAAAATACCAAAAATATTATCTTATCATATCTATCAGATCTCACTCTCGTAAGTGACCGTGAAGGGATTGACAACCCCTTATCGCGTTGGTTGCGAGGAGTTACTTGCTTTGTCCAGGTACTAGGGGACGCGCGCTCAACCTCCTACTGGATTGATACCTTGGTTCTCAAAAACCGAGGGAAATACTTACACTACTTTGCTGCATCATCCTTTCCTCTTCGGGGAAATCCAACGCAGTGCTCAAGAGGTAGCAGTGGCCTCGTCCACTCCCAGCCTCTTGGTGTTTTCCTTGTGTGTATGTACCATTCAGAGTTGACCAAAGTGATAAACCGATTTGGCTGAGATGATGTACGAGTCGAAGATGCCTTTGTCTTCAAATCCTTGGGTCTGATGCTTCATGTGATGAAATAGTACTCTTGTCTGGATTGGGACTTGGCCTTGTGTGTTTTTGGCGAGTTACTCCCATCGGACTCGGCGGACCAAAGTTGAACGAAACGGTGACTCTAACCATGCCGGTTTTATAGACCAAGATTTGACACGTCGGCGAAACCACGTCCACAGCAGAAAATGTTGGTGGCATAAAACGCAACCCTAATTTTTCTTCAACTCAAATTTTGTACTCCTAGATCCAAAGTAAATCGTGTATGATTGTCTCGTACTGGTTTTTCTTTATCTGGCCAATCACGAACTTCTCAATCCTTGGGGAGCCATCGAAGAACTCAACGCCACCGTGCGCAGGCCCCATGGTGGGCGCCAACTGTCGTGGAATTGTCACGACAGATGTCCTAGTGTGAGGACTTAGTCATAAGGCCAACGCATCTACATGGTAGCTTGAAGGGGTTGGTCGGAATCGAGAAACGCTAGGCGGATCAACACACAAGACAAGGATTTAGATAGCTTCGGGCCTCGGGAAACATCACCCGGTAATAGCCCTACATGAGGTTTGTGGCTAGGTCTCATTATGCTCATGAGGGAGTTATCGTATAAGCCGACGCCCCCAATTGTGTCTAGTCTTAGCGATTATTTTCTGTCCCTCTTGGGGTGCCTTGCCCCTCCTTATATATGTTGAAGGGGCGGGTTACATGAGGAGTCCTAGTAGGATTAGGACTATTCTATTACAAGTGGAATCCTAGTCTTGCTTCCCTTGTAAAGGAATTATTCCCTATGTCTTCCTTCTTAAGCCGGCTTGCCAGACATAAGCCGTCCTTCCCACGAATCGCCTTCTAGGCCGTTGAGTGTCGTCGTCCGTCTGACCCACTAGCCGGGTTACTAATAAGCCGCCAAGGATCGGGCGGGTCTCCAATGAGTCACCAAATGTCAGTCGGGTCTCTGGTGAGCCGCCAAGTCCGGCCGGGTCATACCGCGGGGTATATCCCCGACAGGTTCTATAAAAGTATGCCATGCCATGCTACTTATATATTGGGCATCAAGATCTATAGGGATAGATCGAGACGCTTAATAGGACTTTCACAAAGCACATACCCTGACAAGATTTTGAAGAAGTTAAAAATGGATCAGTCAAAGAAGGATTTCTTGCCGGTATTGTAAGGTGTGAAGTTGAGTAAGACTGAAAGCCTGACCACGACATAAGATAGAGAGAGAATGGAAGTCATTCCCTACGCCTCAGCCATAGGTTCCATAAAGTATGCCATGTCGTGTACCAGACCTATTGTGTACCTTGACATGAGTTTGGCAAGGGGGTACAATAGTGATCTAGGAGTAGATCACTGACAGCGGTCAAAATTATCCTTAAAGGATTAAGGAAATATTTCTCGGTTATGGAGGTGATAAAGATTTCGTCGTAAAGAGTTACGTCAATGCAAGCTTTGACACCAATCTGGTTGACTTTAAGTCTCGATCTGGATACATATTGAAAATAGGTGCAATTATCTAGAGTAGCTCCATTAAGAGCATTGTAGACATATAGATTTGCAAAATACATACGGATCTGAATGTGGTAGAGCCGTCTGCTAAAACTTCTCTCACAAGAAAAACATGATCACACCTTAGTACTCTTTGGGTGTTAATCACATAGCGATGTGAACTAGGTTATTGACTCTAGTAAACCCTATGAGTGTTGGTCACATGGCGATGTGAACTATGGGTTTTAATCACATAAAGATGTGAACTATTAGTGTGAAATCACATGGCGATGTGAAGTAGATTATTGACTCTAGTGCAAGTGGGAGACTGAAGGAAATATGCCCTAGAGGCAATAATAAAGTTGTTATTTTATATTTCCTTATATCATGATAAATGTTTATTATTCATGCTAGAATTGTATTAACCGGAAGCTTGATACATGTGTGGATACATAGATAAAACATAGTGTCCCTAGTAAGCCTCTACTAGACTAGCTCGTTAATCAAAGATGGTTAAGTTTCCTAACCATAGACATGTGTTGTCATTTGATGAACGGGATCACATCATTAGGAGAATGATGTGATGGACAAGACCCATCTGTTAGCTTAGCATAATGATCGTTAAGTTTTATTGCTATGCTTTCTTCATGACTTATACATATTCCTTTGACTATGAGATTATGCAACTCCCGGATACCAGATGAATACCCTGTGTGCTATCAAACGTCACAACGTAACTGGGTGATTATAAAGATGCTCTACAGGTATCTCCGAAGGTGTTTGTTGGGTTGGCATAGATCGAGATTAGGATTTGTCACTCCGAGTATTGGAGAGGTATCTTCGGGCCCTCTCGGTAATGCGCATCATGATAAGCCTTTCAAGCAATATGACTAATGAGTTAGTTGTGGGATGATGCATTACAGAGCGAGTAAAGAGACTTTCTAGTAATGAGATTGAACTAGGTATGAAGATACCAACGATCGAATCTCGGGCAAGTAACATACCGATGACAAAGGGAGTACTGTATGTTGTCATAACGGTTTGACCGATAAAGATCTTCGTAGAATATGTGTGAACCAATATGAGCATCCAGGTTCTGCTATTGGCTATTTACTGGAGAGGTGTCTCGGTCATGTCTACATAGTTCTCGAACCCGTAGGGTCCGCATGCTTAACGTTCGATGAAGATTTTGTATTATATGAGTTATGTGATTTGGTGACCGAATGTTGTTCGGAGTCCCGGATGAGATCACGGACATGAAGAGGAGTCTCAAAATGGTTGAGAGGTAATGATTCATATATATAGGACGATAGTCACTACAAAAAAAGACACATCCGTGACATTTTGGGCCGAACGAATTTTTTCTCTCTCATTCATATGACACTTGAGCGGGCCGGAGACGCAGCTGCATGACATTCTTTGGGCCATCCATGAAGGAAAAAACCGTGGTAGAAGCGAGGGGGAGGAAAATTTCGGGGAGTTCCCGGTTACGGTGGGAGGTCGGGGGCCGAGCGATGCACATTTCTCTCGTACACGTACGCGCGTGTGTGCGAGGCGTTGGCTCTAACTGAACCCGAGCGAGGCGTTGGGCTCTAACTGAACCCGAGCGATTGCACTGCAGGCTACGCGTTATTGAACCCAAGCGATCAATCGATGGCTGTTAACTGAACCCGATCGAGCGATTCCTTCGCTACTGCTGCTAACTAAAGCCGATCGATGGGATGAACAGTGAGCGTTGCGGGGGGTTTGGATGAACAGTGAGCGGTGGCGTTGCCTCTGGATGAACAGGACCCCGTGGTGTGGTGGAGGGCTGGATGAACAGTAGACGGTGGAGGGGTGCCCGTGGAGGGGTGGATGAACAGGACCCCGTGGTGTGGAGGGCTGGATGAACAATAGACGGTGGAGGGGTGGTTGAACAGGACCCCATGGTGTGGAGGGCTGGATGAACAGTAGACGGTGGAGGGGTGCCCGTGGAGGGGTGGTTGAACAGGACCCCGAGGTGTGGAGGGCTGGATGAACAGTAGACGGTGGAGGCTGGATGAACAGGAGCCCGTGGAGGCTGGATGAATAGGAGCCCATGGAGGCTGGAGGAGGTCGACGGTGGATATGAATAGTATCCCGTGAAGTCCTGTTTTGCGGTACGCCACACCCCTCCCGATGAACAGGACCCCCGTTTCGACCGTAGCGCTCCAACACAAGTCCGTTTCCTCCATTTTGCGGTATGCCACACCCCTCCCGATCAACAGGACCCCCGTTTCAACCGTAGGAGGTCCGTTTCCTCCGTTTTGCGGTACACCAGACCCCTCCCGATGAACAGGATCCCGTTTCGAATGTGGCCGGTCGAACACAAGGCCGTTTCCTCCGTTCTACGGTACGCCAGGCCTCATTTCCATCGCCTGTTCCTTCCAAGCCCTCCCGATGAACACGATGAATTCCGTTGCCTCCCCATGAACACGAGCATTCCGTTGCCTCCTAATGAACACGACGCATTCCGTTGCCTCCCCATGAACACGACGACGACGCTGTTTCTCCGTTCCGACCCAGCCATGTACACGAGCCCTGGCCGTACGTATGCGCGAGTAGGCATTCAAGACCCCACCCGTATGTACACATACGTGGCCGTATTTTCTTTCTTGCACCCTGGCCGCTATACGTATGTGTAAATGCTACGTGCGCGCCTCTACTACAACATGTGTGCGCCTCTACTACGACACATGCGCGCCTCTACATCGACCAGTATGTACGTACACGTTCGCGACAAGAATGACAACACTACGTATGCTTCGACCAGGTGGGTCCCGACTGTCATGCACTTCCTTGCCTGCGAAGATGTAGCTGGTCGGTCCCAGCAGTCAGGGGGCGATTCATTTTTTTTGCCCGGACGCACTTCCTTGCGTGCGAAGATGTAGCTGGTGGGTCCCAGCAGTCATGGGGAAATGTTTTTTTCGCAAAATATAGTGGCCCGTCCGGTGGGTCCCAGCTTGCAGGTGGAGGAATGATTATTTTCCGCGTAATAAGGAGGCACTTCCTTGCTGCGGCCGTGGACCCAGCTGTCAGCCTGTCCACGTACTGTCCACATCCGATGGAAGTCGTTCCTTGACCATGTTGACCACACCGCGCCGAGAGCACCAGGGCGGTGGACGACGTCGCGGCCTAGGAAGGGGACGACACGAAGGCAGGGAAGAGTCGGCCGTTGTTTCCCATGCGGAGGGGAGTACGACTGTACGAGGGTTTACTGGTTCGACTGTCATCGCCGGAGAATAACAGCAGTTGTGGGTGAGTAGAGGGATGGCTAGGCCAGTGATGGGAGTACGGTCGGCGGTGAGGCCTGCACGGCAGCACAGCCGGCCGCGAGGAGGAGGGAGCAGGCAGTCCCGCCAGTGCTTGTTTGAGCGGCTGGAGCAGGAAAAGCAGAGATTGAAGAAGCACGATGGCCATTGGATGGACATCCAACAGTCAGTGCTTGTGCGTCAACCTTTTTTAGGAAAGCCTCAAATCTGTGGAAAACAGCATACAACCCATCTGCCATTATTTCTAATAATTTACAGCCCATTGCTAATTCTTAAGGTTTTTTTGGAGCCCATATTCTTTTTATTAGCATTGCAGCCCATATTGTGGCAATGGTTAAAAAATTATACGAAATTTTGCATATTTCGGTGTGGTCCGAACTGTTTTTAATCCCGAAATTTTGACTCACATTCAAACTGATTTTAAAAATAAATGTATATCAATATAAAATCCAACAAATTCTCCACGCATAAAAATTAATGTAATTTAAAATCTTGAAATGAAAAAAAAGATATTTGAAACTAATTGCCGGTTTGATGTGTTTTAAAAATGTACAATCCATTGTTCATTACTGATGGGCCATTTTCTCGGCCAGCCGAATGAAAGCTCTCCTCGTCTTGAAAGATTTGCAGCCCAACAGGCCTGACAAAGCGACTTACTTGGCAAATCACAAAAAAACTGGGCTGTCGCCGTGGACCCAACTGCCAGCCTCTCTGATGGAAGTAGTTCCTTGACCACGTTGACCACGCCGCACGGAGAGCACCACGGCGGTGGACGACGGCGAGGCCTAGGAAGCGGACGACGCGGCAGTGGAAGCCCGCGCGGAGAGGACTACGAGGGTTCACTGGTTCGGCTGCGGTGTGAGACTGCCGCCGCCGCAGGGCCTAGCCACCGGAAGTGCCTCCTTATTACGCACAAAAAATGAATACTCCCCCGGCTAATATCAAATAACCTCTTTTCACCGGCAAGTTTAAAATCACAGTTGAGCTCTTTAATAGCCCAATATGCCTTGTGTTCTAGTTCAAGAGGTAAGTGACATGCTTTTCCATATATCATTTTATACGGAGACATACCCATAGGATTTTTATATGCAGTTCTATAGGCCCATAATGCATCATCAAGTTTCTTGAACCAATTCTTTCTAGACCTATTGACAGTCATTTGCAAAATTAATTTGAGTTCTCTATTACTCAATTCTACTTGACCACTAGACTGTGGGTGATACGGAGATGCAATTTTATGATTGACGTCATATTTAGCAAGCATTTTATGGAAATCACCATGAATAAAATGTGAACCACCATCAGTCATTAAATATCTAGGGACTCCAAACCTCGGAAAAATAACTTCTTTAAGCATTTTAATAGAAGTGTTATGATCAGCACTACTAGTTGGAATAGCTTCTACCCACTTAGTAACGTAATCAACAGCAACTAAAATATGTGTGTATCCATTAGAGGTAGGAAAAGGTCCCATATAATCAAAGCCCCAAACATCAAACGGTTCAATAACAAGTGAATAATTCATAGGCATTTCTTGACATTATACGAAATTTCGACTCACATTGCCGGTTAAAAAATTATACGAAATTTGCATATTTCGGTGCGGTCCGAACTGTTTTTAATCCTGAAATTTCGACTCACATTCAAACTGATTTTAAAAATAAATGTATATCAATATAAAATCCAACAAATTCTCCATGCATAAAAATTAATGTAATTTAAAATCTTGAAATGAAAAAAAGATATTTGAAACTAATTGCCGGTTTGATGTGTTTTAAAAATGTACAACCCGTTGTTCATTACTGATGGGCAATTTTCTCGGCCAGCCGAATGAAAGCTCTCATCGTCTTGAAAGATTTGCAGCCCAACAGACCTGACAAAGCGACTTACTTGGCAAATCACAAAAAAACTGGGCTGTGGCGGTGGACCCAGCTGTCAGCCTCTCCATGTATAGTACTCTTCCGATGGAAGTCGTTTCTTGACCACATTGACCATGCCGCACGGAGAACACCACGGCGGTGGACGACGGCGAGGCCTAGGAAGGGGACGACGCGGCAATGGAAGCCCGCGCGGGGAGGACTACGAGGGTTCACTGGTTCAGCTGCGGTGTGAGGCTGCCGTCGCCGCAGGGCCTGGCCAGCGGTGGGAATAGTAGGGGCGGGGGAGTATTCATTTTTTGTGCGTAATAAGGAGGCACTTCCGGTGGGTCCGAGCTGACAGCGGGGGGAACATTTTTTTCGCAAAATACAGTGGCCCGTCCGGTGCGTCCCAACAGTCAGGGGGGAACGATTTTTTTCGCAAAATACTGGTGGCCCGTCCTGTGGGTCCCCGCTGTCAGGTGGAGGAATAATTATTTTCCGCGTAATAAGGAGGCACTTCCTTGCGGCTGCCGTGGACCCAACTGTCAGCCTCTCCACGTACAGTACTCTTCTGAAGGAAGTCGGTCGTTGGCCACGCTGACCATGTCGCGCCGAGAGCACCAGGGCGGTGGACGACGGCGAGGACTAGGAAGGGGACGACTCAGAGCCGGGGAAGACGCAGCAGTGGATGCCCACCCGAAGAGGAGTACGAGGGTTCACTGGTTCGGCTGCGGTGTGAGGCTGCTGTCGCCGTAGAATAACAGGGGGTGTGGGTGAGTAGAGGGATGGCCTGGCCAGCGGTGGGAGGAGTAGGGGGCGGTGAGGCCTCCGCGGCATCACAGCCGGCACGGGAGGCAGGAGCACGTGGCATGACCGGCGCTGGTTTGGGCGGTTGGAGCAAGAAGACCAGAGGTTGAAGAAGCACTACAGCCGTTGGATGAACATCATACGGTAACAGGAGCTAGAATCGTTCATATTGAGTAAGTTGACAAAGCCCTCCGTCCCCGTCAACTTGGTTGGCCCACAAGTCAGCCTCCCACTATGCTGGGTTCCAGCTGGCAGGGGGAATATTCATTTTTTTGTGCGTAATAAGGAGGCACTTCCTTGCGTGTGAAGATAGCTGGTGGGTCCGACATGTCAGCGGGGGGCACTTTATTTCACGAAATACAGAGGCCCTTCCGGTGGGTCCCAGATGTCATGTGGAGGAATCATTATTTTGCGCGTAATAAGGAGGCATTTCCTTGTGTGCAGCCGTGGACCCAGCTGTCAGCCTCTCCATGCACAGTCTACTTCTGATGGTGTCGTTCGTTGACCACGTTGACCACGCCGCGCCGAGCGTATCCAAGGTGGTGGACGATGGCGAGGCCCCAGACAGCAATGAGCCGGAGATGGGAACACGCGGGAGTAGAGTCGCAGACAGAGAGGTGTACGAGGGTTAACTGGTTCTAGTGCGGTGTGGTTCGGCAGTCGGTGGAGAAGAATAGGAGGTGTGGAGGGGTGGAGGGATGGCCCGGCCAATGGTGAAGTGCTAAGCAGAGCTGCTAGCAGCAGGAGGCGGGGGGTGGTTCCGGCGGCGCTGGAGGAAGAAGACGAGAGATTGAAGATGGATGTCGGTCGTTGGATGTAAATCCAACGGCTAACATGTCAGAATCATTTGTTGACTAAATTGACAACGACTTGCATTGGCTTCGACCTATTGGCCCACATTTCAGCCTCCAAGAATGTGGCACGTATTCAACCCATTTTTTCAGAATTTATAGTCTTTTTTTGCGCGGTAGAATTTACAGTCAATTTGATCTTTTTTTGAATTACAGCCATTAGCTGGGCTGGGTGAACAAATAATGTAGCGTCCATGCGGCCCGTTTATTTTATTTCCTAAAAAATTACAACCCATTTGCACTTTCTCGAAATACATGATTTTGCTGGGCCGATTCTAATTATAATGTTGGGTTGGGCCAGCAATGTTATCAAAAAATAAAAAGGGCCTGAGCATTTTGTTATAAATATATTTAAATAATAAGTGATATTATTACATTGGTCCTTAAATTTACATTCTTACCAAGCTTTATATAATAACATATAAAATATATTTTAGAAAAACAGGGAGCATCTCCCCGGTTCCATTGCTGAGAACGAAACCACAACATATTCTGATACAGCAGCTCAAAGAGCAGTTCGAAAGCAAAGGTAGAAAAGCTACAAACTAGGGGGGTGGATGAACAAGTTCTCTGAATAACACAAATCACCCGAGCGGTGCCAAAGGCAGAGCGGATAGAGCACTCAAATGACACAAGGAGGGTCCAGCGAAGCCTTCATGGTCTTCAGCCGAGGGGCCGTGTCAGCCTGCGGCGACCAGTAAGCAAGCGGAGACACCGGGCTGGAAGGCGTAGCATGGTGGATGTCCCTCTTTTTCAGCGCGAGGTGCCCATCATCTTCATCAGAGATCTTGAGACGAGCCCACGGGTCCAGCCCTAGAGCAGGTCGAGCCTTGTTTAGCCACAAGTGATCGCCAATGGTTTCTGGAGGGATCTTGTTAGGGTTTCCATGAAGCTCATCAACTTGTCCTTGTCCGATCCAGAGGAGAGAATCGCCCAGTTCCTCACCATGTTCCTGATCAACCTCAAGACCTGCGGAATGGAAATCCAGAAGGTGTTACTGAAAATCATAGCATTTCTATATTTCCAGAGGCATCAAAGGACAGCTGAGCTAACAGTGTTTAAAACTGAGCACTTTTTGGTAGCAATCCAGAATCTGGCGACAGATTCGAAGGATGAGCCAATCTGACTAGAGAAATATTCCTCAATGTGGGCCCAGAGATGTTTAGCAACTATACATTCAAAAAATAGGTGAGAACAAGACTCTTGTTCCAAGCAGTAAACACAATCAAGGGGTTTGATGATGTGTCTCTTCCTAAGGTTATCCCTAGTCATCAATTTTTTTTGGAGAGAAGCCAGAGAAATACATGAATTTTAGGGGGAACTCTCAATTTCCAGACAGTAGGGATAAACATGGGTTGAACCCCTCTAAAGTTGATAACATGATAGAGAGAGTTGGAGGAATACTTCCCCTTATTGTCTAGCTGCCAAATCAGGGCATTCGGCTCGGCAGTAAAGGTAATGCTTTTGGCAATTTCCTCCAACTGGAACCATTGTTCCATGAGACTATCACTAAAGTTCCTTCTAAAAGAGAGTTTTAGGCATTGACCGTCCCAAACTTCATTGAAACTGTTAAGCTCATTGCGGACAAAGTAAATAGGCCAAAATTGGACTGCTAGGGGGGATGTGCCAAACCAAGTATCTTCCCAGAACCTGGTTCTGCTCCCATCCCCAATGTTCCATCTGTAGCCAAATTTCACAGCATGCATAATAGATTTTAATCCTTTCCAAAATCTAGAGGTCTTAGGGTTGGAGGAAGGGACAAAAATATTAGGTTTATTTCCTAGGTATTTATGGGCAATAAGAAGCTTCCAGGGTTTCAGGTCTTCCTCATAGAATCTTTTAATCCAAGACCCTAGAAGACAGATGTTAATTTCTTGGAGGTTAGGTATGCCTAGGCCTCCAAAATCTTTTTTCATAAAGACTAGGGCCCAATTAGCAAGGTGTAGCTTCCTATCTCCCTCAAAATCATTCCACAAGCAATGAGACATCTGAGAATTGATGAGGTTCACTGCCCATTTAGGGAACTTGAAGAAGGAGAGGAGATACACTGGAATGCTAGCCAAACAAGCTTGTATGAGGATCAATCTACCTCTGTAAGAGAGAAGTTTTCCCCTCCACCCAGCAATCCTTTTAATGACTTTATCCAGAAGGGGTTGGATATCCTGTCTCCTCAGTTTATCATAGTGGAGAGGGATACCTAGGTACTTAATGGGGAAGTTACCTTTATTACAGACTAGAATAGAGAGGAAGTCAGCTAACTCCTGATCATCCATATTGACAGGGATGAGTTCACTTTTAGAGTAGTTGATTCTCATGCATGTGACTTGTTCAAACCAGGTTAGAACAGTTTTCAGATTGCTAGCATGTGTGGAGTCATTGTCTAAGAAAAGGATGGTATCATCTGCATATTGAAGGCAGATGATGCCACCAGGGCAGACCTCAGGACAGAGCCCTGCAATCAGACTATGATCAGCAGCTTTGCTCAGCATTTTAGTAAGAACGTCCACTACTAAATTAAACAAAAGCAGGGAGATGGAGTCACCTTGCCTAAGGCCTTTACCAACAAGCAAAAAAATCACTTTCACAGTTATTTAACTTGACCCCAACAGACCCCCCATGAGTAAGTTGCTGGATCCAACTCTCCTCTATGAAAGACTTGGAAAAGATCTAAGAGATCATTTTTCATCAAGTCCAGGACCAGGAGCCCCATCAGGATAAGAGCTAAAAATGGCTTCCTTCACCTCTGTCTCTAAAAAGGGGCTTCTAGCAGCTCATTTTCAGCAGGAGAGACTTTTTCAGAAGCAGAGAAAAAGTTGTTTTGTAGAGAGAACCCAGAAGGGTTTTCTTTCTTAAACAGGTCTTTGTAGAAGTCACTAGCCACTTTCAGCATCTCATCTACCTCAGTAACAGGGCCATTAGGGCCATCAAGGTAGTGAATGAGGGTTTTCCTCCTCCTCTGGTTAGCTACTGCATGGAAGTAAGCAGTATTTCTATCACCCTCCTTAATGTTCCTATCTCTAGACCTTTGTTTGGCTTTGATTTCTTCTTGAAGCCAAATTTTCTTGAGCTCTCCATGGACAAAGTTTAATCTATTAGTCTCAGCCTTAGAGAGGTCAGTGGTTTCTGCCTTAATATCTAGAGAATCAAACTCAAGGAGGAGAAGCCTTTTGTATCTTCTAAGATTAGCTTCCTCATTGGAGTTCCACCCTTTGGTAGTTCTTCTAAATCTCCTAATTTTGATCTGCCAATTTTCTAGGGGGCAGCTGCTCCCAGTAGGCTCATTCCAGAATTTCCTGACTAGCTCCGTAAAATCTTCTCTAAGCAACCACCACTTTTCAAATTTAAAACTATTGCTCTTTGGAGTTTGGTTAAGACCAGAGTCCCAGAGCAAAGGAGTGTGGTCACTACCACATCTGGGCAGAGCTCTACAACTAGAAAGGGGAAAAACTATCTAATTCTGTGTCACAGAAAATTCTATCAATGGTGGACATAATCCTGGAGCAGCACTTCCAACATATCTAGCAGAACTGTGGGTTTTCCTTCTGACAGGGCAATTCTCAACTTTATGGATAACCACTTTGCAAATAAAACAACTCTTGGGCTTGACACATTTATCCAAATGATGCCCTGGTTCCCCACAGTTGTAGCAGATCACCTCAGAGTATGCCATAAGGCCCGAAGCAGGGGCAGGGGCAGGAGCAGTTTTCTGGATGTTGGAAGGGCATATTTATCCCTAAGTCTTTTGGTGATTGATGACAACGCATTTGCGGACTAATCGTGTGCCTTGAGTATTCCAGACACTTCTTTGCTAGGCACAAGACAGTTGGGTGCCCCTCGAAGACTGCTGAAGACGGCGTCTTTTCTACGTTTCTTTTTGGTGGATTTGAGTCGTAGGAAAGCCGTACTATTAAGAGGGGGTCCGCATTGGAAAGGTTTGGTGGAATCATCACGTACACGGCTCCTTCTTGTCCCCTCCTTTTCCCTTGGAGCTTCCTCCGTTTTCTTGCCTCCCTTGTCTGGCTGCTGTGGTTGGTCGCGGTAGTACTGCTCCTAGGAAAGCGGTAGTACCGTAGGCATCCGCGGTAGTACCGCGCGGTGGCGCGGTAGTACCGCGCGGTGGCACGGTAGTACCGCAGGTGCCCACGGTAGTACCGCTCCCCTGGAGCCGCACTACCACTGCCCACCAGGCTAGTGCCGCCCCTTCGCGGTAGTAGGGGCGGATGTAATTTTTTACATCCGCACCTACCGCGGTAGTACCGCTTTCTCCGCGCGCTAGTACCACGCTATGCAGTCAGGCAGTAGTACCGCCCCTCGGCAGTACTACTGTGTCGGGTTTTTGCTACTTCCGTTTCTTTGCGGAAGTAGGCACGGAAGTTTCCTCCCCCCTGGCTAGGGTTTTTCTGCCTTGCGGTAGTACCGCATGGGGGCGCGGTAGTATCGCGCCTGCGGAAGTACCGCCCCCAGTTCCTGCGCGTCTGTTTTATATTTACTGTCGCTGGGGTTGCGGCAGTACCGTGGGTCTGTACAGTAGTACCGCACTGCCATGCGGTAGTACCGCTTGGTTGCAGGCAGTAGTACCGTGCGACCCTACTGTAGTACCGATGGCTAGGCGCGGTAGTATCGCTGGCCGCGGGCTGGTTGGTGGGTAATGGTTGGATCTTTGTCCTACACTATATAAGGGGTCTTCTTCTTCCCCGTTGACCTACCTCTTCCACCCCCAAGCTCCATTATTGCTCTAAGGTCCATTTTCGCCCGATCTCACTCCCTAGCCAATCAAACTTGTTGATTTGCTCAGGAGTGGTTGAGAAGGCCTCGATCCACACTTCCACCAAGAGATATTTGATTTCCCCCACTAATCCCTTGCGGATCTTGTTACTCTTGGGTGTTTGAGCATCCTAGATGGTTGAGGTCACCATGAAGCCATAGTCCATTGTGGTGAAGCTTCGTGGTGTTGTTGGGAGCCTCCAATTGAGTTGTGGAGATTGCCCCAACCTTGTTTGTAAAGGTTCAGTAGCCGCCTCCAAGGGCACCAATAGTGGAATCACGGCATCTCGCATTGTGTGAAGGCGTGAGGAGAGTACAGTGGCCCTAGTGTTTTCTTGGGGAGCATTGTGCCTCCACACCGCTCCAACGGAGACGTACTTCCTCTCAAAGGGAAGGAACTTCGGCAACACATCCTCGTCTCCACCGTCTCCACTCTTGGTTATCTCGTTCCTTTACTTGTGCAAGCTTATTTGTTTCATATTATTTGCTTGCTTGTGTTCCTATCCTTGTTGCATCATATAGGTTGCTCACCTAGTTGCATATCTAGACAACCTACTTTGATGCAAAGTTTAAATTGTTAAAGAAAAGCTAAAAATTGTTAGTTGCCTATTCACCCCCCCCTCTAGTCAACCATATCGATCCTTTCAATTGGTATCAGAGCCTCGTCTCTTTATTAAGGACTTTACCGTCTGAAGAGTATGGTTGATACCGTAGACGGTGTGGAGGAACACTCCGGTGCGAATCCGACCTCGTCTACGGGCGATGGGGGAACCTCGGCCTCTCGTGAGGAGTTCAATGTGGCCTTGGAGACATTGAAAACCTCCATGAAAACCGAGGTTGAAAGCATGTTTACTAAATTCCTTGAGGGGCTTAAGCTATCCACCGCACCGTTGAAAGTGGGTGATCCCACTGACAAGGTGACGGATGCTATCTCCGATAAGGGGGAAGCTAGTAGTGAAAAGGCTCCTTCTTCTAGTGGTAAAAATGGCACCGACATCTTTGCTCATGTGGAACCACCACTTGTTTATGGTGGACCGGTTCCTTCCACTCATTTGAATCATGCCGGTCCTCCCCCTAAGACTGTGAAAAATGAGGACTTTGATTCTAGGGTTTACCGCTTTAAACGTCATTTAAATCATGTTAACACTAACCTTTGGAGAATCATTGAAGAAGGTTTCTATCCGCATGATCCAAGCAACTTCACTCCCCGAGAAGCCGCGGATAATCAATTCAATGAGAATGCTCTCTTCATCATTCAAGATGCAATTCCACCCGAAGACCTACCTCATCTTCGTCCCTTCGCCTTGGCCAAAGATGCATGGCATTGTGTTGTCTCTCTCTACCGGGGAAGCGCAAGCATTCAACACTCCAACTATGAAGTGGTGCAAGATGAGGCCGATGAGTTTGCAATGAAAGAAGATGAAGAACCTCGTGAGCTTTATCGGAGAGTAACCAAACTCGCGGTCTCACTACGAGATCACGGGAGCAAGGACACGGATGAAAATTGGATCAAGCGCAAATTCCTCAAGGCAATGATGCCTTCCACAAGCCATGTCCCCCGTCATTCGTCAAAGACCGGACTTCCACACTTTCACCTCAAGCGAAGTGTTGGATGAGTTTGTGGCCATGAACATTTTGGACAAGACCGCCGACAATGCGGTGCTTCGTTCTCAAAGGGCAAAGAAGCCTAACCTTGCATTGAAGTCCAAGCTCACCGTTGAAGAAGAAGAAGAGGAAGAAGAGGAGAGCAACCCCGAAGATACGAAGTATGCGTATCATGAACACATGGCACTTGCTTCAAGGCAATTTTGGAGCAAGAAAAACTCGGGGCCAAACTTTAGCAAAAACAACTCAAGTGGCACGAAGAGCAAGCAACGTGTAAGGACTTGCTACAATTGTGGCAACGTGAGTCATTTTGTTGCGGAGTGCCCGTATGAGAAGAGGGAAGACAATGGTGGCAAGCTCATCTGAAAGGACAAGGCCAAGTCGTTCCCCAACAAGAACAACTTCACCAAGAAGACTCCCCCCAAGGCATTGGTGGTATAAGAAGAGTACAATGAGGATGATGACGATGATGAAGGTGATGAGTCGGTTGCCATGGCCTCTGTTGCCATTGCGACGACTCCACGGGTGTCTCTCTTCGACTCACCCAATGAGAGCATCACCGCCAAGTGCCTCATGGCTAAAGCCACCAACAAGGTAACCCCCAACATCAAAACTACCATCATTAATCATCCTTCTCCGACGGATAGCATTAATGAACTTGAGGGAGCTAATGTGAAGGCAAATGAGTTTGAGGCCTTTATGAGCAAACTCAAGGGAAAATCCAAGAAGCACTTTGTTGCTCTCTTGGAACAACTTGGTGAAGCCAATGACATGATCGAGGCTCACGAAGACACCATCACTAAGATGGAAGGGCATAGTCGTGACTATGTCGATGAGATTCCGGATCTTTCCAATGCTCTTGAGGAAGAGCGTGGTCTTCGTTTGGCTCTTGAGGAGTCACACAACGTTGATCATGCTAAGTTAAAGAAAGATTATGATCATGTCCTCATTGTTTCTCATGTGCTAAACTCGGAGAAGGCCGAACTTGAGGTTGATCTTGCTAGACTCAAAGAGGAGTTTGATCTACTTGACAAGGCTCACAAGGTCTTGAAGGGTGCTCATGCTAGCCTCAAAGAGTCTCATGATCAACTTCAAGTAAAGCTAACCAAGGAAAAAGCCACTTTTCCTCGTATGATGTTAATTGATAATGCAAATTCTACTAACCTGTGTTGTGAGCATGTGCATCTCGTTGAGGAGAACGCTAAGATAAAGAAGCAACTTGAGAGAGGTCTTGCAACTTGCATACAAGGCAAGAAGAACCTCAACGATCTCTTGATCAACCAAAAGGGAGTTGTAGCCAAGGAAGGGGTTGGGTACATGCCCGACTCCAAGAACAAGAAGAAGAATGACAAGACCAAACGACCTCCTCCTCTCATGCAAACCTTTGTGAAGGAGGGAGAAAGTGCCTCCGAGGAGAAGAAGAAGAACAATGCGAAGGGTGGCATTGTCAAAAGGGGCAATGTCACTCCTCGCATCAAAGTCGGCGACTTTAATCCTTCTTATGTGTTATGTCGTGCTAGTGATGGGCATGTCTATGCCAAATTCGTTGGTTCTCTTCATGAATACATTGAATGGTCTATTTGGGTTCCAAAGACCCTTGTTGCTAACATCAAAGGACCCATTACAAAATGGGTACCTAAAACCAAGCATTAATCTCTTGTAGGTGTTTGCTTCTGGTGGGGGATCATGGTTGCTCGATAGCGGAGCTACAAATCATATGACCGGAAGCAAGGACTTGGTGGTGGACGTGCACAAGATTCCATCTATGCCCACCAATGTCGAGTGGGGTGACGCCTCATCCTCCAAGGTATTGGGACTTGGCAAGGTGGTCATCTCTCATGATCCCACGATCGAGAAGGTCATGCTTGTTGAGTCCCTTGCATACAATTTACTTTCCATTCATCAACTTGCAATCACGGGCTTTGCCACTTTCTTTGATATCGATACTGTGGCCCTCTTGTGGAGCAAGACTCTTAAAGTAGCCTTTGTTGGGCATGTCGAGAATGGTCTATATGTGATCAACTTTTCGGAGCGACCCACTAAGACCGCGACATGCCTAATGGCTCAAGTTGATGTGGGATGGCTTTGGCATCGCCGTTTAGCCCATGTCAATATGAGATCTTTGCAAAGTCTCCTCAAGGGGAACCATGTCCGTGGACTAATGAATGTTAGTTTTGCTAAAGATCGTGCTTGCAGTGCTTGTATCGAAGGAAAGCTACAGGAGAAGGCTCACCCTCCCATGACTATCATTTACTCAAAGAGGCCTTTGGAGCTCCTTCACATGGATCTCTTTGGGCCTCCATCTTCGATAGTCTTGGGGGTAGGAAGTATTGCTTGGTGATTGTGGATGACTACTCAAGATACACTTGGGTGTATTTCTTCAAGAGGAAGAGCGAGACCCAACAAACCATCATTGACTTTGCAAATGAAGCACAACGTCAACACAGTGCAAAGATCTTGACAATAAGAAGTGACAACGGCACCAAGTTCAAGAACTACACCTTGGATGAGTTTCTTAGTGATGAGGGGATCAAGCATCAATACTCCACACCTTACACTCCTCAACGAAACGGTGTTGCGGAGAGGAAGAACCGGACGTTGATGGATGCGGCAAGGACCATGATGGTGGAGTTCAAGTCTTCGTACAACTTTTGGGCCGAAGCCATCAACACCGCGTGTCATGCATCCAATCGGCTCTACCTCCGCAAGGGCTTGAACAATAATCCATATGAGATACTCACCGGTAACAAGCCCAACCTCAAGTACTTCCGGGTGCTCGGGTGTAAGTGTTTCATTCTCAAGAAAGGTGTTCGGTTGTCTAAATTTGAGGCTAGAGCTTATGAGGGCATAATTGTTGGTTATGCTACAAACTCTCATGCTTACCGTGTCCTTAAAAAATCGATGGTACTTATTGAGGAGACATGTAACATGGAGTTTGATGAGAATAACGGCTCCCAAGTGGAGCAAAGTGGCACTTGTGATGTAGGTGATGAAATTCCTCCCCAAGCCATAAGAAGAATGGGTGTTGGCTTTATCCTACCCATTGAGGAATCCCTTGTGGCCGAAGTAGAAGGACAAAGCTCCACTCAAGTGGAGCCATCACCAACCCAAGGCCCACACGCTTCCGAAGAACAACATGAAGGCCCTCATCCTCAAGAACATGACCAAGGGCAAGATCACGCTCAAGACGGTGTTGACACATCAAGTGATGCCCAAGGTCAAGTTCTCTCCTCCGAGCAAGTTCAAGACCAAGAACAAGCTCAAGTCGACGCTCAAGATGATCAAGTGACCACTCCTCGTCTCACCCCGAGGAGGAATTAGAGCGTTGTGTCGCCAAGGTTGCTTCCAAGCTCTCCACCAAGGATCATCTCATGACGAATGTGCTTGGAAGCTTAAGAAAGGGGGTAAGCACTCGTAGACAATTAGCAAATTATTGTGAGCATCACGCATTTGTCTCTTGTGTGGAACCCCACAAGGTCTATGAGCCACTAGAAGATCCGGATTGGCTCAATGCCATGCATGAAGAACTCAACAACTTCGAGCGCAACAAAGTGTGGAGATTGGTGCCAAGACCGACGGGGAACCACAATGTCATTGGAACCAAGTGGATATTTAAGAACAAGCAAGATGCCCATGGGATTATTATTCGCAACAAGGCTCGTTTGGTAGCACAAGGCTACTCCCAAGTCGAGGGTATCGACTACGGTGAAACCTTTGCTCCCGTTGCTCGTCTTGAATCTATTCGCATGTTGATTGCTTATGTATCTCATCATGACTTTAAGTTACAACAAATGGATGTGAAGAGTGCTTTTCTTAATGGTCCCATTAATGAATTGGTTTATGTCAAGCAACCCCCCGGGTTCGAGGATCCCTACTTTCCCGATCATGTGTATCAACTCGATAAGGCACTCTATGGCCTTAAACAAGCCCCACGTGCGTGGTATGACCACCTTACCGAGTTGTTACAAGACCATGGTTTTGAAGTTGGGCTAATCGACCCCACTCTTTTTACTAAGAAGGTCAACGGGGAGTTGTTTGTGTGCCAATTATATGTTGATGATATCATCTTTGGTTCCCCTAACAAAGCTTTCAATGAGGAATTTGCCGCTCTCATGACCTCAAAGTTCGAGATGTCTTCCATGGGAGAGTTGAAGTTCTTTCTAGGGTTCTAAGCGAGGCAAAGAAGAGAAGGAACCTTCATCAATCAAGCCAAATATACTCAAGACATGCTCAAAAGATTCAAGCTAAGTGATGTCAAGCTGGTTTCCACTCCAATGCCCACCAAGTGCCAACTTGACATAGATCCCAATGGTAAAGCGGTGGATCAAAAGGTATATCGCTCCATGATAGGCTCTTTGCTTTACCTTTGTGCATCTAGACCGGATATCATGTTGAGTGTGTGAATTTGTGCACGGTTTCAAGCCGCACCTAAGGAAAGTCACTATGTGGCGGTCAAACGAATCTTTCGATATTTGGCTCATACCCCAAACTTTGGCTTATGGTACCCAAGAGGAGCAAACTTCAAGCTTGTTGGGTATTCGGATTCCGATTGGGCGGGAGACAAAGTGGATAGGAAGTCCACTTCCGGAGGGTGCCAATTCCTTGGTTGCTCTTTGGTAAGTTGGTCTTCCAAAAAGCAAAGTTGTGTGTCTCCCTCGTCCACCGAAGCGGAGTATGTGGCGGCCGGTAGTTGTTGTGCACAACTCTTATGGATGAGGCAAACTTTAAAGGATTACGGTGTAATTTGTGACAAAGTGCCTCTTTTGTGTGACAATGAAAGTGCCATCAAGATCTCTCTCAACCCGGTGCAACACTTCAAGACGAAGCATATTGAGATCCGGTATCACTTCATCCGGGATCACATTAGGCGAGGAGAGATCAAGCTCAACTATGTCAACACTCATGATAATCTTGCAAATATTTTCACGAAGCCTTTGGATGAAGCAAGATTTCGCGAGTTAAGGCATGAGCTAAATATCATTGATTCGAGCAATGTTGCTTGAACCCTTGCACAGCCCACCATACTCAACGTGTTGTCTTGTTTAGATGTAGGCATGGACATAGGGGGAGTGATGTTCTCTCAATGAACTCTCCCTCCCCCCATTATGCATAAATTGATCAAGTCTTTCACATTAACCATGTTTGATGGTACTTGTGCTTCAAAGACGAGTTTGGGTCATGGACCCAAGGATAATTCTTCGCGGTGCCATACCAATTGACTCAAACATAGGTGGCTACGGCCACCACCCTCTCTTTGGAGAGGTGGTGTCTCGTGGTTGTTTCGTTTGTCGTGTGCCTTTCTGGCTTTGTGTGTAGCGTGGTCTTGTGGTGTCGTGTTGCCTCGGAGTGTTTTTGCAAAGACCCCGTTTTTCGTGTGCTTGAAGCGTGCATCTTCTTGAGCCCATGGTACTACCGCGGATTGTCGCGGTACTACCGCTTTGAGAGGCACGGTACTACCGTGCCATAGCACGGTACTACCGCTCAGGTGCGGTACTTCAGAAGTACCATGCCGGGCGGTACTACCGCGTTGGGGCACAGTACTACCGCATCGTCGAGGGAGCGTGGGGGTTATGACTCGGGCAGGGGAGTTCCAACTCCCCATACCCATTCACTTGTCTCTCTCCCCACGTCTCTCTCTCTTGCTCGAGAACGGCGCCGGAGGCCCTCGCCGGATCTCCATCTCCGGCCACTCTCCTCGGATTCGGACCGGTGGGATCGTTCCCCACCACTTCCTCTTGCCATGGACCAAGGTTTTTCCCCAAATCCCTCTTTTTCTTGGTTGTTCTCTTGCTTCTAGGTTTTTGGGGAGAAACTTGTTGTTTTGAGATTTTAGGCCAAATCTATGCAAGAGTAGGATGTAGGAGAGTCGTGTTGCGTAGGAATCATACTTGATATGTTGTCTTGTGGTAGCTTTGTCCAACCGTAGTACCGCCACGGTTTCGCGGGCTTTTCTCAGATTTGAACTTGGTCAGATCTGACGCGGTGCGGTACTACCGTGTCTGATGTGCGGTACTACCGCCCATCAGGTGCGGTACTACCGTGCTAGCTCATGCGGTACTACCGCTCATTAGATGCGGTACTACCGCGCTAGCTGAGGCGCTAAGCTCGTACTACCGCTCCTAGACTGGGTACTACTGTGACCCTACATGGTACTACCGCGTCTAAGAGCAGTACTACTAACTTAGCTTCGCAGCCCTTGGCAGTACTACCGTAGGGATCAAATCTCTCTATAGGCAATTATCATGTGTGCTTTCTGCATGTTTCTTTTGCTTTGTTGTGGTCTTTGCATTAATCCCTCTTGGTTGTCATGGGTGTTTTGCGTTTTGTGTCTCAGGTGGTGGCTCTCGCCGTTCCAATCCCAGTCGTGACACTGGCTCCAAGCGTCTGCGCAACCCCCAAGATGAAGCCCCAGAGGGCTCCAATGCCCCCCAAGCGCAATGTCAAGGCCACTGCCAGCAAGCAAAAGGAACCTGCTAAGGGCATGGACGAGATTTCTGTCTCTGAGTATGTCGAACACCGAAGGATCAATCCCTATGTGAATCCTCGGGCTATGCTCAGAGGCACCGAGATGTTTTGGACCAAGCAATAGGTTCTCACCTATCTGGATGTGATCAAGAGCAAGCAGAATACCTTCGTGGATGTCAAGTGGATAGACATGCATCACATGCGGAAGGACAAGTTTCGTGACTACTTTGGAGAGGCTCTGGACTTGGTGGAGCAGTTTGCTATTGAGCCGGTGATCTCCTTTCACCTTGACTATTACCCTGAGCTCATCTGTCAGTTCTTTGCCTCAGTGTTCTTTCATCCCGGGGAGGAGAGGAGGATGACCTGGATGACCAACGGCCGTCAGCTATCTGCTACATGGAAAGAGTTCATGGATGTGCTGCACATCCCTGATGACGGGCTTCACACCCCCGTTGGTGTTCTCCCCCACGCTAACTCTGAGTCTGCCAACAAGAACCTGCTTCAACCTTTCCTTGTTGAGAAGGTGCTCCCCAATGGCAAGTCAACTTGGGTGTTGAACTCATTTCCGGATATCATGCATCGCATCTTCCGCAACACTTTGTTCCCACGCATTGGCGACAAGGACAAGGTGCATGCCTATCTAGTGGACATGTTGCTCCTATGTGCAGAGGGACGTTCTTCTCAGACTCAGCCACTTGATGTCTCACACATCATGTGGTGTGAGCTTCGGTTTGCGGTGTTCACTCGCAAGGTACCTATCTATGGACCGTACCTGTTTCTGCTGCTCTCCACCACTTGGGAGAAGATGTACCCTGGTGATGAGTTTCTTGCTCCAGACTAGATTCACCATGAATCCATCAGCCTCCGCGTCAAGCCCAACTGGGCCAACACCACTACCCGTGCTGACGCCTCTTCTGCTAGGAGGGCTGCTGGTGAGGAGGAGGCTGCCGCTGAGAATGTTGCTGAGGACCGTGCTGCTCGGTCCACCACTCCTTCCTCTGAGCCGTTGTGGGCCAAGAAGCTAAAGGACAATATGAAGAATCATCGTCGTACAGGCAAAGGGACAGTACAGGGCTCACATGGCTGACAAGGAGAGTCGTCGCCGTGACAAGAAGGTTATGAGGCTCTTTGGAGAGGATGTGTCTAGCGGGTCTGAGGACGTCATCACACCTGAGGCTGCCTGGATGTCGAAGCAGGGATACAAGTGGACCAGTTCAGAGGATGACATCGAGGAGACCGTCCCCGCCGCTGAGTCTGGCAAGGAGCACGAGGAGCAGTGGGACGACTTCTCTGCCTGAGCCACCCCATGTGTGTAGGTGTCCTCTCTGCCTTTTTGGCGTCTCGATGCCAAAGGGGGAGAGAGTGTAGGGATTTGCGTTGTGTCGTTCTTGGTGTGTTTGTTTGCTTTGTCGTTTGGACCTCGTTTGCCTCGTTTGCCTTTGTTTGGTTTGTGCCTTCGAGACCTATCCTACATATGGTGTAAGACATATGCACTCTATCTATCTTAGTTAACTTATGTTTGTGCTATCTTGTCTAGTGATAGATATGCCTTGTCTCTATAATATAGGGGGAGCTTTGATCCTAGTATATGTGTGCCGTGCAGTCCAAAGCACTCATCTAGGTGGCACATATCTAGCGGGAGCCCGTCTATATTCTAGAGAGGAGGGGTTTGCATTTACTTAATATTATTTTCCTTGTGCAAATCCGTATTGTCATCAATCCACCAAAAGGGGGAGATTGTAAGGGCATATTTATCCCTAAGTGTTTTGGTGATTGATGAAAATGCATTTGCGGACTAATCGTGTGCCTTGAGTATTCCAGACACTTCTTTGCTAGGCATAAGACAGTTGGGTGCCCCTCGAAGACTGCTGAAGACGGCGTCTTTTCTACGTTTCTTTTTGGTGGATTTGAGTCATAGGAAAGCCGTACTATTAAGAGGGGGTCCGCATTGGAAAGGTTTGGGTGGAATCATCACGTACACGGCTCCTTCTTGTCCCCTCCTTTTCCCTTCGAGCTTCCTCCATTTTCTTGCCTCCCTTGTCTGGCTGCTATGGTTGGTCGCGGTAGTACTGCTCCCAGGAAAGCGGTAGTACCGTAGGCATCCGCGGTAGTACCGCGTGGTGGCGTGGTAGTACCACAGGTGCCCACGGTAGTACCGCTCCCCTGGAGCCGCACTACCGCTGCCCACCAGGCTAGTGCCGCCCCTTCATGGTAGTAGGGGCGGATGTAATTTTTTACATCCGCACCTACCGCGGTAGTACCGCTTTCGCCGCGCGGTAGTACCGCGCTACGCAGTCAGGCAGTAGTACCGCCCCTCGGCAGTACTACTGTGTCGGGTTTTTGCTACTTTCGTTTCTTTGTGGAAGTAGGCACGGAAGTTTCCTCCCCCCTGGCTAGGGGTTTTCTGCCTTGCGGTAGTACCGCATGGGGGCGCGGTAGTACCGCGCCTGCGGAAGTACCGCCCCCCAGTTCCTGCGTGTCTGTTTTATCTTTACTATCGCTGGGGTTGCGGCAGTACGGTGGGTCTGTACGGTAGTACCACACTGTTATGCGGTAGTACCGCTTGGTTGCAAGCAGTAGTACCGCACGACCCTGCGGTAGTACCGCTGGCTAGGCGCGGTAGTACCGCTGGCCGCGGGCTGGTTGGTGGGTAACGGTTGGATCTTTGTCCTACACTATATAAGGGGTCTCCTTCTTCCCCGTTGACCTACCTCTTCCACCCCCAAGCTCCATTATTGCTCTAAGCTCCATTTTCACCCGATCTCACTCCCTAGCCAATCAAACTTGTTGATTTGCTCGGGAGTGGTTGAGAAGGCCTCGATCCACACTTCCACCAAGAGATATTTGATTTCCCCCACTAATCCCTTGCGGATCTTGTTACTCTTGGGTGTTTGAGCATCCTAGACGGTTGAGGTCACCGCGAAGCCATAGTCCATTGTGGCGAAGCTTCGTGGTGTTGTTGGGAGCCTCCAATTGAGTTGTGGAGATTTCCCCAACCTTGTTTGTAAAGGTTCGGTAGCCGCCTCCAAGGGCACCAATAGTGGAATCACGGCATCTCGCATTGTGTGAGGGCGTGAGGAGAATACGGTGGCCCTAGTGGCTTCTTGGGGAGCATTGTGCCTCCACACCGCTCCAACGGAGACGTACTTCCTCTCAAAGGGAAGGAACTTCGGCAACACATCCTCGTCTCCACCGTCTCCACTCTTGGTTATCTCGTGCCTTTACTTGTGCAAGCTTATTTGTTTCATATTATTTGCTTGCTTGTGTTTCTATCCTTGTTGCATCATATAGGTTGCTCACCTAGTTGCATATCTAGACAACATACTTTGATGCAAAGTTTAAATTGTTAAAGAAAAGCCAAAAATTGTTAGTTGCCTATTCACCCCTCCTCTAGTCAACCATATCTATCCTTTCAGATGTCTTATCTCTTCTTTTGCTGATTCTTGCCTTGAGATTTCCCACTAATTTGAGAGTCAGAACCACCAGCAGATTGATCTTGGGCAATTACAGGAGCCTGCCCAGATTGTGCCCCCATTTGGGGCGGAGGTGGGCCGTACCACTGCCCAACCGGTGCTCCCCCCATTGTGATAGGGGAAATTCATTGGAGTTCCTGGTTCCTTCTCATCCTCCAGCCAGATGTTGTCTCTCAGGAAGCAGAAATAACCACCAGACAACACAATTGAAGCATTTTGCAAGCCTAATTTCAATCTTCTGCGGGTTTGGGGGAGAGGTAAGGTAGGGGATCCACCTGCTTCGCCTCCGGTGGCGTGCTGGTGGGCAGGAGTCCAGTCAAGCATTCCCATCTTGCAGCACGGCGTGGATCTCCTGAATTCACTTCTCCTTTCGCCCATCGAATGAACGCAATCGGTGGCTCACTGGGGTGGGGCATCCTGTGCTTCTCCGAGAAATCTCCTTCGAAGTAGATCCGTGGGGCTAGATTCAGCAGCTCCCAATCCACATGATCCTTGCACATCCGAGCATACCTTTGCGAGTGAGAGAACGGATTCGGTCCCTCCTTGGCTTCCTCCCTCGCAGCTTCCTCATCTGCTTCCCTCCATTCACGCGTGCACTGGGTCCAGGAGAGAGCGTCGTCATGGATCCGCATCGCCCGCTCCCTCCATCTCCTCCCTCGAGTCTCCCGCAGCACCACCCACGTGATGGAGTCGAGCGGCTGGAGCATCCGCGGGAAGGCTTTGTAGACATGTGGGATATGCATCTTGTACATCTGCCTGTCTTCCATCCATTCCCCTGTGGATATGGACGGTGACTCCATGGGGCGCACGAGCGGACTTGCTGAGGGGGGCAGGCGCGCCCGGAGTCAGGAGGCGAGGGGTGGCGGTGAGATCTATGGTGGCAGCGAGGGTGGAGGTAGTGGCGGGGGCGGCGGCGAGGGTGGAGGTGGTGGCGGGGGCGAAGGGGATCGTGAGAGTGGTCATCTATTTGCCAATTATGTGAACTATACAGTCAACATAAAATTTAAATATATATAATATAGTTAGAAGGGAAACATAAGTTGGACATGGAGTTCCTATTCTTATATAGAAAAATAGAACAGACCTCTGCGTTTTCTTCAAAAAAAATACATAAGTTGGGCTGCCAAAAATAAAACCTCGGATGGGAGGTCCATAGGCCGGTCGATACATGACGTCCCTAAGAAAATACAAACAGGCCTATGGACCTCCCATCCGAGGACGCGGGCTACGCATGTTAAAAATGAAAGCCTAGACGGGGCAACCCAAAACCATGTCCAACACTTGCCAAAACTTCGTCCCTCGTTTTGTCTGTGTTTCGCACACTCGACATTGTGTGGGCATTTTGACTGTGCATCATTTGAAGATGTGCTATGCATGAATGTTGATCATGAATAAAACTTCCAACATGATGTTAACCCTGTTTGAAAAGGCCGTGTTAATATAAATGCTCTGCCTTTGAAAGTTGCAGTTTCTTATCTAAAACTGAACTTGCAGTTTCTTATCTGAAACTAAAACTTGTTGTTTCTTCTCTAAGAATCACATTGTCTGCACTTTTATACTCCTATGAAACTACATTTTTTAAGTGCTAAAAATAGATATCTAGAATTCATAAAATACTTCATATGCTCAATACTACAAATCTGAAATTCAAAAGACATTCATATCTGAAAGTACTCTCAAAATACACAACACAAAACACAATTCACCACCTGCAAATACTGACAACCCTAAGCTCCTCCTGACAATTCACAACCTGCCCGACTATTGGGCTGGGGGGCAGCCCCCTCCTATTCCTCGATGGCAGACAACCACCCCATGAGACGATGTGAATAGCGAGGGAGATGATGGCGGGGAAGCATCATCGGGCCAACTGCTTTTCTCCTCTTGTAGTTGGGTTCGGTTGATGAAGACTCCACCGGCTCGCTCTGGCAGGACACCCTCACAAACGGCACCCTCTAGATGCTTGATCCTTCAATCTCTGGTGGATGCTGCATCTGGGATCGATACTCCCACCACCGCTCCCTCATGATCGGATTCGGTGAATCTGTTTGCTCCATGGCCTAGAGGAGCAGCTCTATGTACTCCGGCGCGACTCCCTCCGGGAGTATCGCCGCCTTTTCGCTCTGTTACAGATATTTGGCCATGGATGTCGCCATCGCCGCTAGTTGGTACTTGTTGTCAAACCAAGACTGTATCTCCAACATCTTAGCTAGCTTGACAGGGTCGCCATCTACGATCCTCACGGATCGGTTGTACTCCTCCATCAATCTACTTCTCCACAACACCTTCACTCGCCGACATTTATTTTTGAATGGAAGAGGAGAGGAGCAGCACTGGTTTTGGATTAGAACAGGAGAGGAGCAATGCTGGTTTTGGACTGGAACAGGAGAGGAGGGGCGGTGGTTTTGAAATGGAAGAGGAGAGGAGCGGCGCTGCATTTAGATTGGAACTGGAGAGGAGCGGCGGTGGTTTAAGAGGAGAAGAGCGGAAGAGCGGCGCTGGTCTTGGAAGTATTTTTTTGTTGTTTCGTGTATTTTGGGTCAAAATTTGACCACGTACTGTATTTGACAAGCAAAATGTGAATGCATGTCACCAAAAATTGTATCAGTTGGTTCGTATCTGAATGTACTTTCAAATTATACTCCCTCCATTTTTGTATACAAGGCCACAAACTCATATTACAGGTACCAAGGTAAAAATCAATGCTATGTTTAAGTTAATGTTGCAAGCTAGCTTGTCACCTTGATTGTCGTGTTAATTAATGTGGTTTTTCTCTCCCAAGCACAACAAGCCAACCCTCTTACTCCTCATTGGTTGATTAATGTTGGAAATGCAAGCTAACCTTCTCACTCCCGCATGCACACAAGGGATATTAATGTCCTCGGGTGCTAGTACGAGGCAAACGCCATCAATTTTGCCTCGATTAATGTTAGTGGCCTTGTATAGTTGCAAATTGTAATTTTGATAGTGGCCTTGTATACAACGTATAACATATATTTTATGTGCAATAATCATGGTCAATTATGACCCAGAATAAAAGGGAGACTAGTTAATGTGGGTCGCTTTCTTAATTGAAGGGTAAATTTATTTTGATTTTGATCCAGTCAGAGCGCGCCGACCCTCTCGTCCAATCCTAAATCGCTGCCACACGCTCCTCTCCCTCTTCTCCATTGCAAAACCACCTCCTCTCCTCTCCATCATCTCCATTCCAAAACCACCGTCTCGCCTCTCCCTCTTCTCTATTGCAAGACCACTGTCTCTCCTCCATTTTCTAGACGCTTTGTTCCATGGCGCGGGCGCAATCCATGGATACAAAATTAGTATACTGTATACTATTTAAAAGTCGAGGGCGGGGCTTTTCCTGCGCGATAGGCGGTGGGGCAGTTCTGCCTAGTAGGTTCGACAGAGACACGAGAAGACGAGGGAGTAGGCTGCTGCAAACGTAGGGCTGTGTGATTTGACAGCGAGTTACTGCTGGATAGGTGGGGCCCCGTGATTTGACTTGCCATTATCATTTTAACTGCGGCGCTACGACTGGCGTGAGTCTCCCAGATTCCTGACCACCTCCATACAGGTGCCTCTCCCAATGCTCCACCATGTAGTAGAGGCTGGCTCTTGCATGAGAGCCCACTTCTCCACTTTTTCCTTGCCTCTCTTTCCTCCACATATGCAAAAATGCGATGTAAAGCGCACTATTGTACTTTGTCGGAGTAATGGGCCACGGGTAGGCTAACCCGAGCCCCAGAACCTTTCGAGAAATCGGGGCAGGCTGCGCCCCTCAAGACCCCAGGACGAAGAGCCGCCTTCTGAGAAGTCAGCGGAAGGCGACCGACTGCCAACTCGCGGCCGAGTCCTGGGGATGACTTCAGGATAAGCTGACTCCTGACTGGCGACTTCCAGAGAAGCCGGCCTTGGGGAGTCGGCCCACGACTCCAGCAAAACCCCATGTCCTCATCAAGAGGGACAGGACAGGGGAGTGGCTACAATGAAGACTGCTCCCACCCCTTTCCAAAGGCAAGCATGGTCACAGTACGCCGTACCCACGGAGATCTCCGTGCGGCATGGCACTGTCGCCATGCTGGCCCTGACATCAGTACCGATGGACCGAATCCTGCGCCCACGACGGCTTGTCTGTACGACCTTTGGGCGGCGGGTCCCACCGGCCAGCGGGATCCCAAAAGACGGCAGGTGCGCCACAAGTCGGACCCATCGGGAGTCGGCCCTCGAGAGTCGGCCGGCTCCTCCCCCGGGGCCCACGCGCCATTAACCAGATGTGATGGAGAGTGGCAATAGTGATCGCCTGCCAGGCGGCGGGGCTGTTTCCACGACTCCATGACGAAGCTCGCGTCATTAGAAGCACAACTACAGTAATCAGCAGCCGGCTAGACCCGCCCGCGGCGGACGCGGCCTATCGGCTTCGTACCTAGCCGGTCGGCGGGGCCTACCAGTCGGCGGGCCCCGGCAGTCGACAGAGAAGACGGAGGCCGGAGGCACTGACGGCTAGGCCCATGTCCAGCCGGATTACCATTGTACCCCTGGGGGGTAGGCCTATATAAACCCCCCCAGGGCACCCATGCAAAGGGTTGGAATCCATTAGCTTTAGACCAGATCATATAGGAGGGAGAGAGCTAGCCTTGCCCTCTCCTACCTCCAGGAAACAGCTCAAGGAGCAATCGTGTAAACACTTTGCCATAGTGATCATGTGGAGACCCCGTAGAGCAGCAGTAGGGGTATTATCTCCCCGGAGAGCCCTGAAGCTGGGTAAGATTCGCCGGCGTGCATGTCTACGCCTCATCCCGTTTCCAGGCACCGGCGACGTTCTACTCGCCCCCACCATGATAAGCCATCCTTTGGCATATGTCGCACCCAACCCCCGACATACTTACTTTTACTTGCTCCTACAGGTGCTTAAGCTTGCCACATAAGCATAAAGTCGGATGTGGCAAGTTAATCAAGAAGAGAGAGACTAGTTTGGTGACCCAAGGAAGAAATGGTGCTAAGCGCGTGTATCTAGGTGAAAAGACAATTTGAGTCTATAGCTAATTAAATGAAGCAAACTTAACAACACCATTTCATTGGAAGAGGTCACTCCTTGGAAAATGCAATAAATACACGCGCTTAGCACTGTTTCTTCCTTGAGTACGAAGAAAGAGATAGAGAGGAGTAAAAAATACACTTATAGCCAACCTTGTTGTAGTATGAGTGACTAAGTGATGACTATGTATGACATGCCCACATCAGATAGGCTAACGCACCCTGTTAAATCTCCAAGGGCGCGACCGCGCAAGCGACGCGACGGTCGTGGTAGGCGCGACCATGATACGGGCTGCTGGCAGCCCTTGGATCTGACATCAAACAGTCGCATGCTAAGTTGCTGAAAATTTGTAGAATAACCCTCCAGGATAGGATATTCACCCATAGGTCTAGAATCACGCCATGCAACCGTTCGATCTCAGATCCAAGGGCTCTCGGAAGCCTGTATCATGGGAGAATGGAAAGCCGCTACCCTGCCATTCGCACGCTGGTAGTTCGCTCCTACTCGTCCCCGCACGTCCTTCAATACTACGGCGGTTCGCTCCTAGTCGTCCTGTCCATTCACATTATGGCAGTTCCACTAATCCTAACCCTCCTCCCAAATCCATGGCGTCCCAAATCTCCACGATCGACGGTGAGTACAAGGTTAGAACCATCACAGGCGATGAGTTCGACGTCATCTACACCCGTTCTTCCGCGACGGTGAAATGATGCCTTTCTCGCTTCAGACGCATGTTCGAAGACTCAGATGATGAGTGGGTCGCTGGGCTAGATGTTGAGTACACCACAGTCACGGGACGAGAGAAGGATCTAAAGGACGAAGAGAGGAAGAAGCCCGCGTGATCCAGGTTTGTGTGCATGACTTATGCTTGGTCTACCACATATGCCATGCCGACGTTGAGTGCCAGGATTTTAAGGACTTCCTCGAGCGCAACCTAGTAAAATTCGTTGCTATAGACTTTGGTAACGACAAATAAGTCCTGCATCGGATAGGCCTCGTTGTAGGCAACACCTTCGACCTCCAGAAGAATCGGCTGGTGTCCTCTCGTCAGCCTTCAATGCTGACCCTGGCAGGAGCCATGGTTCATCCTTCGTACGGTAAACTGGAGAAACCTCATTACACGTTTCATCGTCATGCATGGCAGCAGAATTTACTAGATATAGACCACATCCACTATGCTGCAATGGATGGCTACCTTTGCTTCAATATCTACAAGAGTTGGATGAAGAGCAACAGCCAAGTGTGTGGTTCAAGCAAAGAAGTATCGGCCAAGAGAAACAGGGACAAGGACGAAGTCGAGGACGTGGACGAGGACTCCGAGTAAGGTGGCAGTGTCGTTGCTCATGGTGGTTCTAATGCAGTGTCTACCGGAATAGTTGCAAAGTTTAATGTCAGGTGTGCTTAATTTAATTTGAGGGGTGTGTTGTGCTGAGCCCCCAGCAGAACTATGTTATGTTTCTTCTCGTTACTTTAACTCTTTAGTACGTACATACTAGTATTTCTTACATTTCATCTTTTAGTTGGTATAGTACTACCACTCGTTTCTTCACATTATATACGTACAATATATATGGACAACATCATATAGCCAGCAATTTAGTTGTCAAAGAATTTCAGGGTGCTTAGTTTTGTCAAAGAATTCCAGGATGCTTAGAGGGTGATTGGATCCAAGGGACTTATTTTAGTCTGACTAAAATAGTCTATTTAAGAGGCTAAAGTTCCAAGCAACCCTCACTAAAGAGGGGCTAAAACTAGTCTTGAGACTAAAAAAATTTAGTCAGGGGTACCCCTACTAAAATGTGGATTAGTCCTGTCTCTACTCATTTAACTCCTCTCCTTTAACACAGGCGAGTTCTGGATTGGAGGGTTTGGAGGATAATAAATGCTCATTAACTTGATTTTAGCCTTTTTAGTATTTGAATCCAAGCATGGGTGAGGCTAGCATGTTTTAGTCCCACTACTTTTAGTCATGGGACTAAAACGTATCCAAACACCCTCTTAGTTTTATTTGAGGGGTGGGTTGTGCTGGACACCATTATAGTGACTAGCCTTTTTAATAGTACTATATGCATAATTTGGCGACGAGCGCTCTCTATATGTACCACCTTTTTTTTTAATTTCAAGTTTTGCTCCATGGTGCAATCCATCGATACTACTGCTGTACAAAAGTATACATCTTTTAAAAGGCTAGAGGGCGGGGCAGTCTAGCTTGGTCGGTTTCACGAGAGGCGAGGGCCTTTGTGATTTGACGGCTCATTACTGCTGGAAGACGGGGCCTCGTGATTTGACTGCTCGTATAAATGCGCCGACGACATGATCGAGGAGGAGCAAAGAACCGTGCAGTATACTCAAGTTTTCCACTAGAGTAGTACTGCGACGGAGGAGCACGAAACACGACAGCCCAGTGCCATATGGCGATAAAAAATGATCTAATTTTCTAGTCATCTCATTGTTAGCATTGTTCTATTCATTCCCTCAAAAAAACATTATTCTATTCATGCCTCGCAGAGAACGTGACACGTGAGGCGAAACACCCGAAGCAAAAGATGAAATACAGGAGCAAAAGAAGAAGGAAGATTATCACCCCAAATGATCTAATTCGTCGCGGAGTCGTAACTGCTTCTTCATTGCCTCCACGACCTCCATCTCCTTGCGCGTCTCCTCCACCATCTTCATCATTGTGTCCATGACGCGGCATTTCTCGATGCGAGCCTTCATCATCTATTCCACGGCCATATTACGTACCTTGACAGCAGCCGGGTGCTCGATGCGAAGCTTCGCCAACTCTTCCTTCTGTTCCACGGCGAGGGCCTGCAGCATCTTCATCGAGGAGCTACTATTCTCATGCAGCTTCTTCCAGCCGGCGTTCTTCTCCTTCAACATGTCGATCTCGTGGCAGAGCTTCGCATTGTCCTCCCGAAGTCGCAGGATTTCACCGGTCGCCTTCTTCTCCGAGGCAATGCTCTTATTCAGCAGCATCACCAAGCCGGCGGTCAACTCCCCCTGCTGATTGAGCTCAGCGGGCATGTCGTCGAGGCTCACCTTTAGCAACTCCATCAAGCCTTGGATGAACTCCTTCTGCTTATTGAGCTGATCGGGCATGCCGTCGAGGGATAACGACTCCAGCTCCGCCAGCTCGGCATGTTCGCCTCCACGGCTAGGGCGCTCCTGGGAGCCATCGCCTGCCCGTGAGAGATCTTTCGAGGTCTCTGCATGGCAGCGAGCCCTCTTTTTTTTCTGTAGCCTTGGTTGCTGCTCCCTTGTTACGAGTAGTTCTCGACCTAGAGCTCTGCTCACCGGCCATGGCAATGACGGACGAAGAAGAAGCACTTATGAGGAGGAAAGGTAGAGTGATTTTCGGTTAGGTAGTTCCCCTTTTTATAACCTAAGTACTAGCACTAGTACTAATACCTGCATAGTGGGAACACGTTCAGGTTTGGTACGTACTACTAGTAGGTGTGAGCAGGCTTTCGAATGTGATGGGAACAAGGTAAAGATTAATTGATGGTTTTGGTTTCGAGGCCCGAAACGGCTCCCGGTGAGTTTAGCGGAACATAAATTTGAAGTACTACACTGCTCAAATGCGTAAATATTATGTCACTGTCAAAAATTGGCACAAAATAAGAAGGAGACCAATGGAAGTACTACTAGCAACCCACGATTTAACTACTCGCATGCGCGTAGTGGAGTAATAATGTCTTTCTTCCGCCCTCACGTCCACTCAATTTGCATGCGCTGTATTAATTGACCATCAATGAAGTAAACGACTTTACACGCGTCAAATTATCACATGGGGTGGATCTTGGTAAAAAATTGCGTCCGCCCGTGTACCCGCATGTGCGTGCGAGGAATGAGTGCGTGCATGGCGTGCGTGCACATCTTCGCTTCGTGCATGTACCGCCAGTATGGCTCAGGGAGGATGAGTACATTTTTATGGAACCAGCAGCACGTCACTATGATCAATCCACACAAGGAGGTCGCGACAATGCCTACACATGTGCCACGTGGCTTCATGAACTGTAAGAGAGACACTGTGTAGCGTGCCATTGGTACTCTAATTTACGTGTTTTGCACATACTCGAAGTACTAGTAAGGTACACGTGCATTGCACGCATCAGATTTTGCAACCAAATTATGAATAAATACCACACTATAGCATGTAAGCTATGAGTCATATATGCCTGATGTAGCCCTTCGTTTAATTCTTATAGTTCATCTCATTCAAAATCAATTAGTTTTTATAAAAAAAACTAAGAACGCAGGAATAGGAAAAACATGGGATTATAGTGGAATGTCGTCTTGAATCCTATAGGATTGTACGAGTGTTTGATTGTGCATAGAAAAAACACAGAATTCTTTCAAAGAGGTTTGAGTGGATGGGATGTTTCCTATGAAATCTAGTGCAAATGAATCATATGGAAAAATTCCTATGGTTTACAATCCTATGAATCAAACAACCAAGATAGGAAAAATTCCTAATGATTAGAATCCTCCAAAATTCCTTTGAGAATCCTTTGAATCAAAGAAGCCCTTAATCTATTTTATGATTCATGGAATTGTGCATTGTAAAGCATAAAGTAAAAACAAATAATGGCAATTCAACTAGAAAAAAGTTTGGAAAGTTATGATACGGAAGATTCTAGAACAAAAGGGAACCACTGTTGTTTTGAGGTTTGTGCATTATGCTTAAGTTCAACCATGGAGTCTGCTAGATTGTACATGTGGCAAAATCCGGTGGGGGGCTAGAAGATGGTGCGAGGGGCCGAGTGGAGGGAGACTATGAAGCAATGCACAAGTGCAAGATCGATATTTAGAGAGAGAGGGCGAACACGTGCGCTGATGCGCGCAGTGGCGGAGCCATGAAAAATAAATGAGCTAGGGGGCCAAGCATTGCTAATCCTTTACAAGGAGGGTCAATTCATGAACTTAAACCATTTTTAGCAGCAATTGTCTAATGATCACATTCATATTATCCTTGATATATAGTGATGTTAGGGGGGAGGGGGCAGGGCCCTTACTGCCCCCTGTCTTCGCCATTGTGCACATGTCTGAGAGATGAAGCAGAAGGCATGGATGATGAGAGGGGGACGTTGGATACATAATTAATGTGGGTGTATTAGCTATATATGTTAATCCTATATAGAGAGGTGTAGATTGATCGATGTGGACGTGGGAAAGAGGGTGAGACCTCACTGGATATATCGATTGATCGGTTTGTGTGGAAAACTATGAAAGACCTAGCTATATACACACATATATAGAGGAACATCGATCGTTGCACATGCACGCGTGAGAGATAAAGAATGCCCGATATGATGGAGAGGGGGATGTGTGTTGGTGTGTGCCTTCATGGGAGACCGACCTGAAGAAAAAGATTGCATGCGTGCGATGGATAATGCCGACTGGTAGTGTGTGTCCATGCATGCACGAGAGAAAGTTAGTGGTACAATTATAAAGAGAAGACTACTGTGTGGGTGTAAAAGAATAGCTGAATAGGTGAGGTAACAATCAATGTAAAGTTGAATTCAAATATTTGAATAAGAGATCCTGATGTTTGAAACCCATGAATGCATGAATATAACGGAGATCTGCGCGGTGTGGTTTGGAAACGAGCATGTTGTAATGTATACACATTGAACAAGGTCAGACTGATTTGAATTTGAGATACCGATGGCAGACATCATTTGGCCATGTCGCATCCGTGCATGGATACACTACTCTAATTGGAGATGATGGGCGGCTTTTGCATCACATATCAATATCTATACCCCTATATATATATTATATTTTATATATTTTTTATATTATGTGCGGGTTTGAAAGATGGTCGTTGGATGAGGCGAATCCGATGGTCCAAAGATGGCAAATTTGAGCACTAATGGCCGTTGGATATCATCTAGATTCCACCAGATTTCGCCACATGTATAATCTAGAAGACTCCATGGTTGAACTTAAGCATAATGCACAAACATCAAAACACAAGCACTTCTTATTTGTTCTAGAATCTTCCATATCAGAATTCCCCAAATGTTTTTCTACATGATTTGCCATTATTTGTTTTTACTTTATATCTTACGATGCACAATTCCATGAATCTTAAAATAGATTAGCTTTCTTATAAAAACTACATGATTTTGAATGAAATGAACTATAAGAATTAAACGAACATCTACATCAAGCATATATGACTCAAATCTTGCATACTATAATGTGATATTTATTCATAATTTGGTTGCCAAATCTCATGCGTGCAATGCACGTGTACCTTACTCTAGTCTAAATGGTGTTTGTGTGTGTGTTGTGCGTTTTGAGGTGCAAATTGTCTTTTTTTGGGTACACGTTAAGCTTGTTCTTCCGAAATTTCAAGCCGCGCCTTGTTATGCCGAAAATTCAAGCTAGCGTCTCTGTCTATCGTGCTGCAAAACTCCCGCCTCTTCAACCCACGCCTTGTTAGCCCGAAATATTTAAGATATATCTTTGTCTCGTTGTGCTTCGACAACTCCCTCCATCTCAACCCACGCCTTGCTATTCCGAAATTACAACGCGCGAGAAAACTCCCACCTCATGTGAAATCCCGACACGCGAAATGCCCGTGGTACCCCTGAACCGAAAGAACTGCCTCAAATTGGTGGGGGTACTTTCGTAACTTACCCCACATTTCGGACAAGCGCGTCTCTAAGCCATGGTTCCCCACTGCCATCCCATCCACCCACCCATTCGTACACCGAGGCCGCGAAAACCTGCGACAAAACCCCACACCCTGCTCCGTCCGCCACCCAGCTGGAGCCTCTTCCCCGACGACGTCGTCCACAGCAACACCTCGACGTCCCTCATCCACCATACCGGATGAGGATCCGTTGTCGATCTCATCGTCCCGCCGGTTCAGCCAAACCGTCCTCCACCTCTAAGGAGCTGCCCCGATATTCCCCTCATCTTTTGCGCCACCTCCATTCCCACGCTGCCGTCTTCACCTGCACCACCGGAAGAGCATCATCATCACCGTTTCCTCGGATGAAGCTGCGGCCTAATCGGCGCCACCAAAGAGGTTGTACACTAATCGCCGCATTTTCTTCTTGATTCGATCTCACGGTGCTGCCGGCGCTCGGTCCCGAGCCAACACGGCGCGGCTCCATCCACGACAGCGTCACCGGCCACTTCCTCCACGGCGTCGCTCCCTCAGCGGCGACGTCCACATAAGTAGGACCTGCTACTGCTTTAGCTCTCGCTCGCGCTGCTGCTCTGCTCTTGCTCTCGGTCCCCTGCCTGGTCTGCTCTTGTTATTGCTCTTTCTCGCGCTGCTGCTCTCGCTCTTGCTCTTGCTTGCGATGCTGCTCCGATTTAGCTACACTTCACCCTGATGCCGCCGGGGTGAAGGAAGAACCAGCCGCAGCGGGGAGGGGGGCTCGCCGGAGAGGTACCCCACTATCTATCTTAGGGTTCAGGATGGGGGCGGTGGTCGCCGGCAGTGGTGGGGCGGTGGCGTGGGGATCGCTGGA
>NC_041382.1:586932290-586934895 GCF_002162155.2 Triticum dicoccoides | reverse complement strand
GGGGCGGCGGCGGACCGGCGGTGGGGAGTGTTTTTGGGGCGGGTGGGTCGGCGCACCGTCGGCCGCGGGCGGCGGGGGGCTGCTGTTTGGCCGGCTGAGGGGGGTGGAGGTTGAAGATGAACCGCAGGCCCTTGATTTCGTATCCAACGGCTACAAAATGGACTGACCATAGATGAAAAAGTCAGTCAACCGACGTGTAGCCTCACCTTGCTAGTGCGTTCAGTTTCGACAGCAAAATTCAGTTTCGACAGCAAAATTCAGCTTCGACAGTTAAGTTCAGTTTCGACAGTTAAGTTTAGTTTCGACAGTTAAATTCAGTTTCGACAGTTAAGTTCACAGATGAGCGGCTGATGTATTTTACATCTAGCACTTTGTGGTTATGTATTTTACGTCATGTATTGGAGATGCTATTAGAATTCAACTCAGTTTAACGTTGTTCGTTGTCTCTCTTGTCCTGCTTCAGCCTCGGCATCGTACAACTCACCGGAGCTGCTCCAAGGACGAAACCCTCCATCACAGCGGAGCAGTACCTCGGGCTCCATCACCAGACGCCTAAGATCTTCTTCCCCTCCCCCGACAGCCAATCAGCCGGAGCATCCTCACCGGCCAACCCAATCACGCTGAGATCGACATGGCTTCGCCAAAGAGGTTGTACACTTGTTGCATCTCTTTTTTACTCTACATGTTATATATATTATCCACTGAGCACTCGTAGTAACGGGAAATACGATTATTTTATCCTACTAAATGACAAGCAGTGAGGTTCCAGGCAACTTAGCTATCCGTGATGGACTCTCTTGAATGCCATCATTATTTATCTCTGCGCGTTTGAGCCGTGCATTTGTCGATGGGCCTGGGAGTTGAGCTAGTATGGCAGTGGCCTGGGTCCAAAGTAATAGAAGTAGCACAAAACATTTTTTTAGTGTAGGATTTTCCTTGCTCAAGCCTACCTACTAGAATCGCCAGTGCTTGAAAGGAAAAGTGAATGAAAAACATCAGAATTGGAAAGTTTCCTATGGTACTACTTTTCATGCATTTGGTGCAAAGGAATGGATCAAAGGAAACTGTAGGATTTGTTCCTTTAGTGTCTCCTTGAAAGAAAAACCATAGGAATTCTAATTTACACTTCTCCTTTTCATATTCCTATTCATCAAGCACAAGACTAAGAGATAGTAGCATAATAGCATTATAACCATACATTTTCTTGTGGTTTGACTTAATCTCATCATGCTTTTTTGCATCCTGTGATCTTCCAATTGTTGTGAATCAAACACCCACTGCCTATTTCCTATCCCTGCATTCTTAGAATCCTCAAATCCAAACAAGCCCTTACTCAATTACTTCTGTTACAGATATGTGTCAAAGAAAACCTTGTGTGGTTTGTCCTGCTCCTGCGGCGCTGTGTTCCACCCCAGCTCAGCTGCTCCAACGACGGAAGGGTTCACCACAGCAGGGATTCGCTCTCCAACTATCTTTCGCCACCTCAGATCTTCTTCCCCACCGCCGGCAGCCACGGCAACTGCATTACCATCATCAACTGAGCAGATGACCTTGAGGACTACAAGGGTCCGCAAGAGAACTCGCACTCTTCCGTGTCTGCTTACATTATGCGTCGCTTAATATGATGACATGCTACATTATTGTCGTGTTCAGCTATTAGACTCTGAGTCAGGTCCAAACTAATGCTGAAACTTGAGTTTTTAAATGGTTGTGGGGTACATATTGGGGCAGCAATCAGTACTATCTGCCTACTATCTGGTTAATCTCCGGTGTCTACTATGAGTTTCATGTTGGGTGCAAACAAACATTAAAGGAGCCATTATCTGTATTTTTTAACTAAAGCTATTATCTGCCTGCTATCATTGGTTTTAGGTCTATCCATAGTTTGCTACCATCACTCTGGATTTGTGCATGCACTCCTTACATAATCTCACTATGTTTTATTCCTATGCATGCCAGTTATGGTACACAATGGAACTGATCATGTAGAGCAAAAGAGACGAGCCTTGCGTGGCAATAAAATTTCATGCAGACGTCGTTCCATGGTGGGTGCAAAGGCAGCCCCCCTCCACCCATTTCGTGTCGTAATCAAGAGGAAGATAACTGTTATGAGGGGAATTCAGAAGGAGAAGACCACTCCTATTTACCCCATGAGGTCTTCGCTCTAACTTGGCATGCTGATGTTGGTAATATCATGCATATGGTTCCTTGCATTGCTTACTGTATACATTAAAGATGTCATCTGCTTAGTTTAGACATGCTTTGTGTCAATGCCATCTGTTTAGTTTCTTTATCGTGTATGTGAATCATGCAATGCCATCTTGTCTAGCCAGTCATCATATATGTGAATTTTGCAATGCCACCCTGGTTAGCCAGTCATCTTATATGTGAATTATATCATGCCATCATTTTTTATTACGTGTTAAATGTGTCAATAATTTTAGTACATTCAATTACTCTTCCTATGCATCAGCCATTTGGCATGGTCATGGAAAAATCTGGAGTGGAAACAAGATCTTTAGAGCAGACAATGCTATCTGACGAAGCGCATGTCTTGCTGGTAACCGATAGCTCCTCGGAGGAGGATTCAGAGACAGATGACTAG
>NC_041382.1:586919380-586932158 GCF_002162155.2 Triticum dicoccoides | reverse complement strand
GCCCTAACTTGGCAGGGTTATGTTGCTCATATCGTGTGTATGGTATCTTGCATTGCTATGTCATTTTCTTAGTTTAGACATGCTTTGTGTGAATGCCACCTGTTTAGTGTCTAATTACCATATATGTGAATTATGCAATGCCATTTTGTTGCAAGACATCATATATGTGAATTATGCAATGTTATCTTGTTCCAAGGCATTATGTATGTGAATTATGCAATGCTATGCTGTTTAGGCAAGCGTCATGTATGTGAATTATATCATGCCGTCCTTTTTTTGTACTTCTCATTACTTTTGTCGACAATGTTTGTATATTCAACTGCTCTTCCTGTGCATCAGCCATTTGAATTTCTCTTGGAGAAATCTGGGGTGAAAACAAGGTCTTTAGAGAAGACAATGCTACCTGCTGAAGCAGATATCTTGCTGGTTACAGATAGCTCTTCAGAGGAGGATTCAGAGGCAGATGACCAGTCCTATTATCCCCCTGAGGTGTATGCTCAAACTTGGCAGGGTTATATTACTCATATAATGCATATGTTGTATTGCAATGCTTAGTTTTTACATCATATACACAATATTGAATGCCATCTCCTTAGTTGACACATCATATATGCGATTGCCCTCTGCTCACTTCCTTAGTATATAAATCATATATTTGAATTATGTCATGCCATGATGTTTACATAGACAGCATGTATCTGAATTATGGCATGTCAACCCATTTTCTAAAGACATAATATAGTTATATCATCTCATCCTGTTTACATAGTCATCATATTTAAATTATGTCATTCTATACTTGAATTATATCATGCCATCATGTTTCCATCGATGGTATGTTTGTGATTTATGGCATGCCAACCACTTTAATAGACACAATGTATAGTTATATCATGTCATCCTATTTACATAGTCATCATATTTTGAAGTATGTCATTCTATCCTGTTTAGTTAGCCATCATACATGTGAAATTGTGTCACGATATCATGTTTAATTAGCCATCATATATGTGAAATTATGTCCTGCTATTCTGTTTGCTTAGACAACATAAATGTGAATTATTTCATGCCCTGTTTTCTTCCCTACTATCCATTGCACCTGTCTATCTTACAATGTCTGTCCATTCAATTACTTTTCTTGTTTATCAGCCATTTCAATTGGAGGGAGTGATGGCAGTATATGTGGGAGTAAAAACACGGTCTTCAAAAAAGATCGTGCTACCTATCGATGCAGATAGAACCACAGTTGTACTTGCCCAAGAACCAGCCCCACCACACATAACCCACACTCATGCAGATTGTACCCCTACCCAGTTGGACAGAGAACCAGCTACACCCCTTCTAACCCCAACCCCAGCAGATAGACACCCAATTCCCGTTGACACAGCACCGTCTCCACCACAGAGCACCCAAACACGAGCAGTTAGTAAGGCAATTGCAGTGCCCAAATCACGACGACCACCACTCCGAACCCGAAGTCAACGCTTAAAGCAGAGGAAGAATTGTTCTCAGGAAAGGTTCCGTAGCTATGGTTCATACTACTTTACTCTTGCATCACTGTATTTACTGATACCAACTAATTTCAAATTTGAAGGATGCAATTGAAACTCCAATGGCGCAACAGGTATGTTTTAAACCTATTTCTTCAACGTGTTTGGTTGTTTGCTGTTGTAACTTGCTCTATGTTGATTTTAGTTTCAATTGAATAAACAGTTATGTTCTCATGCCATGCACATTACAAGTGTTGTTATTGTTGTGTAGTTTCCCACACTTATATTCTGTCTATGCTTCTTTGTCTTAAATAGATATGATTCGAACTGTATCTATCTTGATTTGGCAACATAAACTAGAATGATATAGACCATACAGTGACCATATGTTTGTTTCATGCTGTTATCCTATCCACCTTACTACTGAACTGGTTTACCAAATGAGTTTCATATACTACATTGTAAACCTAAGATGTGTTTGTTTGTTTCTCTTCTAGAACGCGGATAAAATATTGGAGAAGAGTACCCTATTATGCAATGGTAAAGGAAGTAATGCAGATAATGTTCAAGATAGTGAGACGTCCCTGTTGGTCTCCAAGAAAGCTGATAAAAACTATATTGAAGACACTTTGACAACCCAAAAGTCCTGTGTTTATGTAGTGTTCGAGTTACTGGCTACCACTGCTGGCACCAACTCTTCGAACTCATTGCCTGAATCAGTTCGGCTTCTTGAGTCTCAACTTCAAGTTGAAAGACATCGATCAGATGTTATGCGACAGGAAGCCGAAGGACTGAGGAAGTCCCTGCAGAATTCAGATGCATACTTTCTGGTGCAACAGCAAGCACTGGAGGACTTAAGCGCCAAACAAGAGAAACTTAATAAGCTTGCTAAGCATCTTGCCAGCATTATGGGTACCCAGGATATTGTTTCTTGAGCTCTTCTGAAGTGGTTTCAGTTCAGGATTTGTTTTGCTGCGGCGTTTATATGCTGTTGTGTTCCCTATATTTGCACTGGTGGCGAACTTTGATGCCCAATGGATGTAATATGTGTAATAGCCGTGATAGCCTAGTGTAAGTTTCTTGCTTATTTATTTCCTTGTTGTCTTGTTTATTTGTTTGCTTGTTGTCAGTGCAGTTCTTTTTCTGCGGTTTGCTAGTGGCTGCAATAACCTATTTTTTAAAACTAGGCCATAATAACCATGGGCTAATATTTACTGTAGTGACACTGGGCCTCCTACGGGCCGTAGAAACAGTGGGCCTTCTATGGGCCGTAGAAACAGTGGGCCTTATACGGGTCGTATGATCGATTGGCCAAACATGGGCCAAACAGACCACATTCTGGCCGTAAATGGGCAAGAGTTGGAATCGTCCGTTCATGGGCCGACCATAACGGGCCATCGTTAATAGGTTGTATTTGATGATGATATGAAAATGGCCCAATGTATTAACGGACCACAAACGGGCCGACTGTAACCACGGGCTGAATTTGGCCCACAAGAAGAAAATGACAGTAACGGGCCGTAAGTAAACGAATGCTGGAAATGAGCCCAAGAATAAATGGGCTCTGAGAAGGCCGAAAGATAACATGGGCTGGAGACGGCCCAACGGAATAACGGGTCGTTAATGGGTATAAAGTGATACACTGTTCATTACGGGCCAGTTTCACCATGGGCCATTAATGGGTGTAAAGTGATACACTATTCATTACGGGCCAGTTTCAGCACGGGCCGCTAATGGGCCAAGAGTTACAAGGGCCTCATATGGGTCGAAAGACGTCATGGGCTATACATGGGCCATAAGTGAAAATGGGCTGGAATCATATTGGACGGCCCAGATGATGCTACTGGGCCTAATTCGGATAGGGCGTAACGGGCCTTGGGTTAGCGGGCTATAAATGGGCTATATGCGAACATGCCGTTAACAGGCTTTCCATGGGCCGGCCCGCCAGCTTTTGACCAAGTCAAATAGGCCGGCCTTTTCACAGGAATGGGCCACTGTTGGGTCGTGCCACGTGTCAACATATCATAGGCGCCTTCTGTCCATCGAGTGGATGACATCTGTCCCAACGATGAGCCGACATGTGTTTCCTCTAGCCAATGATGATTTTACACGTGGAAAATCCCCATTGGTCGGGGCTATTAACGGGTTATCGGATCCAAAACCCGACCCGATAGCTTAACGGCGTTCCGTTACAGCGGATGCCACGTGTCGGTCACCCTTGACGAAAGCACTTCTGTGACGCGCGATTTATTGTCATGGAAGTGGACACTTCCGTGATGATAATTTTGGTAATGTCATGGAACACTTCTACGACAGCACATGTATGACTATCTTGATTCTGTCATAAATTTGTCATGGATGTACATGCATGACAAAAAAAGCGACCTACTGTGACAAACACGTATCATCATGGAAGTGTATTTTTTTGTAGTGAGTATTTGGACACCGAAAGTGTTCCGGGGGTACCGGGTACGTATCGGGTCACCGAAAGGGGTTCCGGGCAACCCCCGGCAAACTATATGGGCCTAATGGGCCAAGAGAGGGACTGACCAACCCCTAAGTGGCTGGTGCACCATGCCCTCATATGGGTTGGACAAATTGGAGTAGAAAAGGGGAAGGAGGAAAGGAAAAAGGGAATAGGATTCCCCCTTCCCACTCTTCCCTTCCTTGTCCGAATAGGAATAGGAAAGGGGGGAGGCCGAATTGGGAGGACCCCAAGTAGAATTCCTCCTACTTGGGGCACCCCCTTGGCTGCCTCTCCTCCCCTGCAGCCTATATATATGAGGGGGGCACCGCTAGAACACACACCAACAATTGTTAGCCGTGTGCGGCGCCCCCCTCCACAATTTATGCATTCGGTCATATCTTCGTAGTCCTTAGGAGAAGCCCTACGCGGATCACTTCACCATCACCATCACCATGCCGTTGTGCCGACGGAACTCTCCCTCAACACTGTTCTGGATAAAGAGTTCGAGGGACGTCATCGAGCTGAACGTGTGTAGAACTCGGAGGTGCCATGCGTTCGGTGCTTGATCGGTCGGAACAAGAAGAAGTGAGGGAGTCCTAGACTAAGGGGTCCTCAGACGTCCGGCCTGTTGGACGTGGCCGGACTGATGGGCTATGAAGATACAAGACCGAAGACTTCCACCCGTGTCCGGATGGGACTCTCCTTGGTGTGGATGGCAAGCTTGGCATTCGGACGTACTATTTCCTTTCTATGTAACCGACTTTGTACAACCCTAGTCCCCTCTAATGTCTATATAAACTGGAGGATTTATTTCATAGGGACAATCATAATCAGATAGGATAGACTTCTAGGGTTTTAGCCATTACGATCTCGTGGTAGATCCACTCTTGTAACCCCCATACTCATCAATATTAATCTAGCAGGACGTAGGGTTTTACCTCCCTCGAGAGGGCTAGAACCTGGGTAAACATTGTGTTCCATGTCTCCTATTACCATCAACATCAGACGCACGGTTCGGGACCTGATGTCTACTACACAACCTTATTCTAGACGTTGTTGGGCCTCCGAGTGGAGAGGTTTGTAGGACAGTAGCAAATTTCCCTCAAGTGGATGACCTAAGGTTTATCAATCCGTGGGAGGTGTAGGATGAAGATGGTCTGTATCAAACAACCCTACAACCAAATAACAAAGAGTCTCTTGTGTCCCAACACACCCAATACAATGGTAAATTGTATAGGTGCACTAGTTCGGCGAAGAGATGGTGATACAAGTGTAATATGGATGGTAGATAAAGGTTTTTGTAATCTGAAAATATAAAAACAGTAAGGTAACTAATAATAAAAGTGAGCACAAACGGTATTGCAATGCATTGAAACAAGGCCTAGGGTTCATACTTTCACTAGTGCAAGTTCTCTCAACAATAATAACATAATTGGATCATATAACTATCCCTCAACATGCAACAAAGAGTCACTCCAAAGTCACTAATAGCGGAGAACAAATGAATAGATTATGGTAGGGTACGAAACCACCTCAAAGTTATCCTTTCTGATCAATCTATTCAAGAGTCCGTAGTAAAATAACACGAAGCTATTCCTTCCATTCAATCTATCCTAGAGTTCATACTAGAATAACACCTTAAGACACAAATCAACCAAAACCCTAATGTCACCTAGATACTCCAATGTCACCTCAAGTATTCGTGGGTATGATTATACGATATGCATCACACAATCTCAGATTCATCTACTCAACCAACACAAAGAACTTCAAAGAGTGCCCCAAAGTTTCTACCGGAGAGTCAAGAAGAAAACGTGTGCCAACCCCTATGCATAAGTTCACGAGGTCACGGAACTCGCAAGTTGGTCACCAAAACATACATCAAGTGTATCACATGATATCCCATTGTCACCACAGATAAGCACGTGCAAGACATACATCAAGTGTTCTCAAATCCTTAAAGACTAAATCCGATAAGACAACTTCAAAGGGAAAAGTCAATTCATCACAAGAGAGTAGAGGGGGAGAAACATCATAAGATCCAACTATAATAGCAAAGCTCATGATACATCAAGATCGTGCCAACTCAAGAACACGAGAGAGAGAGAGAGAGGGAGAGAGATCAAACACATAGCTACAGGTACATACCCTCAGCCCCGAGGGAGAACTACTCCCTCCTCATCATGGAGAGCACTGGGATGATGAAGATGGCCACCTAAGAGGGATTCCCCCCTCCGGCAGGGTGCCGAAACGGGTCTAGATTGGTTTTCGGTGGCTACGGAGGCTTCTGGAGGCGGAACTCCCGATCTAGGTTATTTTCTGGAGGTTTCTGTATTTATAGGAATTTTTGGCGTCGGTCTCACGTCAAGTAGGTGCCCGAGTCGTCCATGAGGCAGGCCCACGCGCCTGGGGAGGGGGGTGGGCGCTCCCCCCACCCTCGTGGACGGCCCGGGACTCTCCTGGCCCAACTCTTTTACTCTGGGGTCTTCTTTTTGTCCATAGAAAATCATCAAAAATTGGCACGTCAATTGGACCCCGTTTGGTATTCCTTTTCTACAAAACTCAAGAACAAGGAAAAAACAAAAACTAGCACTGGGCTCTAGGTTAATAGATTAGTCCCAAAAATCATATAAAATAGCATATAAATGCATATAAAATGTCCTAGATGGATAATATAATAGCATGGACCAATCAAAAATTATAGATACGTTGGAGACGTATCAAGCATCCCCAAGCTTAATTCCTGCTCGTCCTCGAGTAGGTAAATGATAAAACAGAATTTTTTGATGTGGAATGCTACCTAACATAATTATCAATGTATTTTTCTTTATTGTGGCAAGAATATTCAGATCCATAAGATTCAAGACAAAAGTTTAATATTGACATAAAAATAATAATACTTCAAGCATACTAACAAATTAATCATGTCTTCTCAAAATAACATGGCCAAAGGAAGCTATCCCTACAAAATAATATAGTCTGGCTATGCTCTATCTTCATCACACAAAATATTTAAATCATGCACAACCCCGATGACAAGCCAAGCAATTGTTTCATACTTTTTATGTTCTCAATTTTCTTCAATCTTCACGTAATACATGAGCGTGAGCCATGGACATAGCCCTATAGGTGGAATAGAATGGTGGTTGTGGAGAAGACAAAAAGGAGAAGATAGTCTCACATCAACTAGGCATATCAACGGGCTATGGAGATGCCCGTCAATAGATATCAATGTGAGTGAGTAGGTATTGCCATGCAACGGATGCACTAGAGCTATAAGTGTATGAAAGCTCAAAAAGAAACTAAGTGGGTGTGCATCCAACTCGCTTGCTCACGAAGACCTAGGGCATTTTGAGGAAGCCCATCATTGGAATATACAAGCCAAGTTCTATAATGAAAGATTCCCACTGGTATATGAAAGTGACAACATAGGAGACTCTCTATCATGAAGATCGTGGTGCTACTTTGAAGCACAAGTGTGGTAAAAGGATAGTAGCATTGCCCCTTCTCTCTTTTTCTCTCATTTTTTTGGGGCCTTCTCTTTTTTATGGCCTTCTTTATTATTTTTTCTTTTTTCGTCCGGAGTCTCATCCCGACTTGTGGGAGAATCATAGTCTCCATCATCCTTTACTCACATGGGACAATGCTCTAATAATGATGATCATCACACTTTTATTTACTTACAACTCAAGAATTACAACTCGATAATTAGAACAAAATATGACTCTATATGAATGCCTCCGACAGTGTATCGGGATGTGCAATGACTCATGTGTGACATGTATGAAAGAATTATGAAGGTGTCTTTGCCACAAATACCATGTCAACTACATGATCATGCAAAGCAATATGACACTGATGAAGCGTGTCATAACAAACGGAACGGTGGAAAGTTGCATGGCATTATATCCCAGAATGGCTATGGAAATGCCATAATAGGTAGGTATGGTGGCTGTTTTGAGGAAGGTAAATGGTGGGTTTATGGTACCGGCGAAAGTTACGCGGCACAAGAGAGGCTAGCAATGCTGGAAGGGTGAGAGTGCGTATAATCCATGGACTCAACATTAGTCATAAAGAACTCACATACTTATTGCAAAAATCTATTAGTTATCAAAACAAAGTACTACGTGCATGCTCCTAGGGGGATAGATTGGTAGGAAAAGACCATCGCTCGTCCCCAACCGCCACTCATAAGGAAGACAATCAATAAATAAATCATGCTCCGACTTCATCACATAACGGTTCACCATACATGCATGCTACGAGAATCACGAACTTTAACACAAGTATTTCTAAAATTCACAACTACTCAACTAGCATGACTCTAATATCACCATCTTCATATCTCAAAACAATCATCAAGTATCAAACTTCTCATAGTATTCAATGCACTTTATATGAAAGTTTTTATTATATCCCTCTTGGATGCCTATCATATTAGGACTAAATTCATAACCAAAGCAAATTACCATGCTGTTCTAAGAGACTATCAAAATAATATAAGTGAAGCATGAGAGTTTAACAATTTCTTCAAAATAAAACCACCGTTGTGCTCTAAAAGGATATAAGTGAAGCACTAGAGCAAATGACAAACTACTTCGAAAGATATAAGTGAAGATCAATAAGTAGTCAAATAATTATGCAACTATGTGAAGACTCTATAACATTTAAGAATTTCAGATCGTGGTATATTATTCAACCTAAGTACTAGCACTAGTACTAATACCTGCATAGTGGGAACACGTTCAGGTTTGGTACGTACTACGAGTAGGTGTGAGCAGGCTTTCGAATGTGATGGGAACAAGGTAAAGATTAATTGATGGTTTTGGTTTCGAGGCCCGAAACGGCTCCCGGTGAGTTTAGCGGAACATAAATTTCAAGTACTACACTGCTCAAATGTGTAAATATTATGTTACTGTCAAAAATTGGCACAAAATACGAAGGAGACCAATGGAAGTACAACTAGCAACCCACGATTTAACTACTCGCATGCGCGCAATGGAGTAATAATGTCTTTCTTCCGCCCTCACATCAACTCAATTTGCATGCGCTGTATTAATTGACCATCAATGAAGTAAACGACTTTACACGCATCAAATTATCACATGGGGTGGATCTTGGTACAAAATTGTGTCCGCCCGTGTACCCGCGTGTGCGTGCGAGGAATGAGTGCGTGCATGGCGTGCGTGCACATCTTCGCTTCGTGCATGTACCGCCAATATGGCTCAGGGAGGACGAGTACATTCTTCTAGAACCAGCAGCACGTCACTGTGATCAATCCACGCAAGGAGGTCGCGACAATGCCTACACATGTGCCACGTGGCTTCATGAACTGTAAGAGAGCCACTGTGTAGCGTGCCATTGGTACTCTAATTTACGTGTTTTGCACATACTCGAAGTACTAGTAAGGTACACGTGCATTGCACGCATCAGATTTTGCAACCAAATTATGAATAAATACCACACTATAGCATGTAAGCTATGAGTCATATATGCCTGATGTAGCCCTTCGTTTAATTCTTATAGTTCATCTCATTCAAAATCAATTAGTTTTTATAAAAAGCTAAGAACACGGGAATAGGGTAAACATGGGATAATAGTGGAATGTCGTCTTGAATCCTACAGGATTGTACGAGTGTTTGATTGTGCATAGAAAAAACGTAGAATTTTTTCAAAGAGGTTTGAGTGGATGGGATGTTTCCTATGAAATCTAGTGCAAATGAATCATATGGAAAAATTCCCTATGGTTTACAATCCTACGAATCAAACAACCAAGATAGGAAAAATTCCTAATGATTAGAATCCTCCAAAATTCCTTTGAGAATCCTTTGAATCAAAGAAGCCCTTAATCTATTTTATGATTCATGGAATTGTGTGTTGTAAAGCATAAAGTAAAAAACAAATAATGGCAATTCAATTAGAAAAAAGTTTGGGCAGTTATGATATGGAAGATTCTAGAACAAAAGAGAACCACTGTTGTTTTGAGGTTTGTGCATTATGCTTAAGTTCAACCATGGAGTCTGTTAGATTGTACATGTGGCAAAATCCGGTGGGGGCTAGAAGATGGTGCGAGGGGCCGAGTGGAGGGAGACTATGAAGGAATGCACAAGTGCGAGATCCATATTTAGAGAGAGAGGGTGAACACATGCGCTGATGCGCGCAGTGGCGGAGCCATGAAAAATAAATGAGCTAAGGGGGCAAGCATTGCTAATCCTTTACGAGGAGGGTCAATTCATGAACTTAAACCATTTTTAGCAGCAATTGTCTAATGATCACATTCATATTAGCCTCGATATATAGTGATGTTAGGGGGGGAGGGGGGCAGGGCCCTTACTGCCCCCTGTCTTCGCCATTGTGCACGCATCTGAGAGATGAAGCGGAAGGCATGGATGATGAGAGGGGGACGTTGGATACATAATTAATATGGGTGTATTAGCTATATATGTTAATCCTATATAGAGAGGTGTAGATTGATCGATGTGGACGTGGGAAAGAGGGTGAGACCTCACTGGATATATCGATTGATCGGTTTGTGTGGAAAACTATGAAAGACCTAGCTATATACACACATATATAGAGGAACATCGATCGTTGCGCATGCACGCGTGAGAGATAAAGAATGCCCGATATGATGGAGAGGGGGATGTGTGTTGGTGTGTGCCTTCATGGGAGACCGACCTGAAGAAAAAGATTGCATGCGTGCGATGGATAATGCCGACTGTTAGTGTGTGTGCATGCATGCACGAGAGAAAGTTAGTGGTACAATAATAAAGAGAAGACTACGGTGTGGGTCTAAAAGAATAGATGAATAGGTGAGGTCACAATCAATGTAAAGTTGAATTCAAATATTTGAATAAGAGATCTTGATGTTTGAAACCCATGCAGGCATGAATATAATGGAGATCTGCGCGGTGTGGTTTGGAAACGAGCATGTTGTAATGTATACACATTGAACAAGGTCAGACTGATTTGAATTTGAGATACCGATGGCAGACATCATTTGGCCACGTCGCATCCGTGCATGGATACACTACTCTAATTGGAGATGATGGGCGGCTTTTGCATCACATATCTATATCTATACCCCTATATATATATTATATTATATATATTTATTATATTATGTGTGGGATTGAAAGATGGTCGTTGGATGAGGCGAATCCGATGGTCCAAAGATGGCAAATTTGAGCACTAATGGCCGTTGGATATCATCTAGATTCCACCAGATTTCGCCACATGTATAATCTAGAAGACTCCATGGTTGAACTTAAGCATAATGCACAAACATCAAAACACAAGCACTTCTTATTTGTTCTAGAATCTTCCGTATCAGAATTGCCCAAATGTTTTTCTACATGATTTGCCATTATTTGTTTTTACTTTATGTCTTACAATGCACAACTCCATGAATCTTAAAATAGATTAGCTTTCTTATAAAAACTAGATGATTTTGAATGAAATGAACTATAAGAATTAAACGAACATCTACATCATGCATATAGGACTCAAATCTTGCATGCTATAATGTGGTATTTATTCATAATTTGGTTGCCAAATCTCATGCGTGCAATGCACGTGTACCTTACTCTAGTCTAAATGGTGTTTGTGTGTGTGTGTGTTGTGCGTGTTGAGGTGCAAATTGTCTTTTTTTGGGTACATGTTAAGCTTGTTCTTCCGAAATTTCAAGCTGCGCCTTGTTATGCCGAAAATTCAAGCTAGCGTCTCTATCTATCGTGCTGCAAAACTCCTGCCTCTTCAACCCGCGCCTTGTTAGCCCGAAATATTTAAGATATATCTTTGTCTCGTTGTGCTTCGACAACTCCCTCCATCTCAACCCACGCCTTGCTATTCCGAAATTACAACGCGCGAGAAAACTCCCACCTCATGTGAAATCCCGACACGCGAAATGCCCGTGGTACCCCTGAACCGAAAGAACTGCCTCAAATTGGTGGGGGTACTTTCGTAACTTACCCCACATTTCGGACAAGCGCGTCTCTAAGCCATGGTTCCCCACTGCCATCCCATCCACCCACCCATTCGTACACCGAGGCCGCGAAAACCTGCGACAAAACCCCACACCCTGCTCCGTCCGCCACCCAGCTGGAGCCTCTTCCCCGACGACGTCGTCCACAGCAACACCTCGACGTCCCTCATCCACCATACCGGATGAGGATCCGTTGTCGATCTCATCGTCCCGCCGGTTCAGCCAAACCGTCCTCCACCTCTAAGGAGCTGCCCCGATATTCCCCTCATCTTTTGCGCCACCTCCATTCCCACGCTGCCGTCTTCACCTGCACCACCGGAAGAGCATCATCATCACCGTTTCCTCGGATGAAGCTGCGGCCTAATCGGCGCCACCAAAGAGGTTGTACACTAATCGCCGCATTTTCTTCTTGATTCGATCTCATGGTGCTGCCGGCGCTTGGTCCTGAGCCGACACGGCGCGGCTCCATCCACGGCGGCATCGCCGGCCACTTCCTCCACGGCATCACTCCCTCGGCAGCGACGTCCACATCAGTAGGACATGCTGCTGCTTTAGCTCTCGCTCGCACTGCTGCTCTGCTCTTGCTCTCGGTCCCCTGCCTGGTCTGCTCTTGCTATTGCTCTTGCTCGCGCTGCTGCTCTCGCTCTTGCTCTTGCTTGCCATGCTGCTCCGATTTAGCTACACTTCACTCCCATGCCGCCGGGGTGAAGGAAGAACCAGCCGCAGCGGGGAGGGGGGCTCGCCGGAGAGGTACCCCACTATCTATCTTAGGGTTTAGGATGGGGGCGGTGGTCACCTGCAGTGGCGGGGCGTTGGCGGGGCGGTGGCGTGGGGATC
>NC_041382.1:586892565-586919005 GCF_002162155.2 Triticum dicoccoides | reverse complement strand
GCGTGGGGATCACCGGAGAAAAAGCTCAGCACGGGGGGCTAGAGGGATGGCCGGGGCAGCGGCGGACCGGCGGTGGGGAGTGTTTTCGGGGCGGGCGGGGCGGCGCACCGTCGGCCGCGGGCGGCGGGGGGCTACTGTTTGGCCGGCTGAGGGGGGTGGAGGTTGAAGATGAACCATAGGCCCTTGATTTTGTATACAACGGCTGCAAAATCAACTGACCAGAGATGAAAAAGTCAGTCGACCGATGTGTAGCCTCACCTTGCTAGTGCGTTCAGCTTCGACAGCAAAATTCAGTTTTGACCGCAAAATTTAGTTTCGACAGTTAAGTTCAGTTTCGACAGTTAAGTTCAGTTTCGACAGTTAAATTCAGTTTCGACAGCTAAGTTCAGAGATGAGCGGCTGATGTATTTTACATCTAGCACTTTGTGGTTATGTATTTTACGTCATGTATTGGAGATGCTATTAGAATTCCACTCAGGTTAACGTTGTTCGTTGTCTCTCTTGTCCTGCTTCAGCCTCGGCGTCGTACAACTCTCCGGAGCTGCTCCAACGACGAAACCCTCCATCACAGCGGAGCAGTACCTCGGGCTCCATCACCATACACCTAAGATCTTCTTCCCCTCCTCCGACAGCCAATCAGCCGAAGCATCCTCACCGGCCAACCCAATCAGCTGAGATCGACATGGCTTCGCCAAAGAGGTTGTACACTTGTTGCATCTCTTTTTTACTCTACATGTTATATATATTGTCCACTAAGCACTCGTAGTAACGGGAAATATGATTATTTTATCCTACTATATGACAAGCAGTGAGGTTCCAGGCAACTTAGCTATCCATGATGGACTCTCTTGAACGCCATCATTATTTATCTCTGCGCGTTGGGCTGTGCATTTGTCGATGGGCCTGGGAGTTGAGCTAGTATGGCAGTGGCCTGGGTCCAAAGTAATAGAAGTAGCACAAAACATTTTTTTAGTGTAGGATTTTCCTTGCTCAAGCCTTCCTACTAGAATCACCAGTGCTTGAAAGGAAAAGTGAATGAAAAACATCAGAATTGGAAAGTTTCCTATGGTACTACTTTTCATGAATTTGGTGCAAAGGAATGGATCAAAGGAAAACTATAGGATTTGTTCCTTTAGTGTCTCCTTGAAAGAAAAACCGTAGGAATTAAAATTGCCACTTCTCCTCCTTTTCATATTCCTATTCATCAAGCACAAGACTAAGAGATAGTAGCATAATAGCATTATAACTGTACATTTTCTTGTGGTTTGACTTAATCTCACCATGCTTTTTTGCATCATGTGATCTTCCAATTGTTGTGAATCAAACACCCAGATTGGCAGAAATCATGTGTTTTTAAATTCTCTGTTTTGCACGTGCATTCCTATCCTATTGCTGTCTATTTCCTATCCCTGCATTGTTAGAATCCTCAAATTCAAACAAGCCCTTACTCAATTACTTCTGTTACAGATATGTGTCAAAGAAAACCTTGTGTGGTTTATCCTGCTCCTGCGGCGTTGTGTTCCACCCCAGCTCAGCTCCTCCAATGACGGAAGGGTTCACCACAGCGGGGATCCGCTCTCCAGAGTGTCTTTCGCCGCCTCAGATCTTCTTCCCCACCACCGGCAGCCACGGCAACTGCATTACCATCATCAACTGAGCAGATGACCTTGAGGACTACAAGGGTCCGCAAGAGAGGTCGCACTCTTCCGTGTCTGCTTACATTATGCGTCGCTTAATATGATGACATGCTACATTATCGTCGTGTTCACCTATTAGACTCTGAGTCAGGTCTAAACTAATGCTGAAACTTGAGTTTTTAAATGGTTGTGGGGTACATATTGGGGCAGCAATCAGTACTATCTATCTACTATCTGGTTAATCTCCGGTGTCTACTATGAGTTGCATGTTGGGTGCAAACAAACATTAAAGGAGCCATTATCTGTATTTTTTAACTAAAGCTATTATCTGCCTGCTATCATTGGTTTTGGGTCTATCCACAGTTTGCTACCATCACTCTGGATTTGTGCATGCACTCCTTACATAATCTCACTATGTTTTATTCCTATGCATGCCAGTTATTGTACACAATGGAACTGATCATGTAGAGCAAAAGAGACGAGCCTTGCGTGGCAATAAAATTTCATGCAGACGTCGTTCCATGGTGGGCGCAAAGGCAGCCCCCCTCCACCCATTTCGTGTCGTAATCAAGAGGAAGATAACTATTATGAGGGGGATTCAGAAGGAGAGGACCACTCCTATTTACCCCATGAGGTCTTCGCTCTAACTTGGCATGCTGATGTTGGTAATAGCATGCATATGGTGCCTTGCATTGCTTACTGTATACATTAAAGATGTCATCTGCTTAGTTTAGACATGCTTTGTGTCAATGCCATCTTTTAGTTTCTTTATCGTATATGTGAATCATGCAATGCCATCTTGTCTAGCCAGGCATCATATATGTGAATTTTGCAATGCCACCCTGGTTAGCCAGTCATCTTATATGTGAATTATATCATGCCATCATTTTTTTATTACGTGTTAAAAGTTGTCAACAATTTTAGTACATTCAATTACTCTTCCCGTGCATCAGCCATTTAGCACGGTCATGGAAAAATCTGGAGTGGAACAAGGTCTTCAGAGCAGACAATGCTATTTGACTAAGCGCATGTCTTGCTGGTTACCGATAGCTCCTCAGGGGAGGATTCAGAGACAGATGACCAGTCATATTTCCCCCCTGAGGTGCATGCCCTAACTTGGCAGGGTTATGTTGCTCATATCGTGCATATGGTATCTTGCATTGCTATGTCATTTGCTTAGTTTAGACATGCTTTGTGTGAATGCCACCTGTTTAGTGTCTAATTACCATATATGTGAATTATGTAATGCCATCTTGTTGCAAGACATTATATATGTGAATTATGCAATGTTATCTTGTTGCAAGGCATTATGTATGTGAATTATGCAATGCCATGCTGTTTAGGCAAGCGTCATATACGTGAATTATATCATGCCGTCCTTCTTTTGTATATCTCATTGCTTTTGTCGACAATGTTTGTATATTCAACTGCTCTTCCTGTGCATCAGCCATTTGAATTGGTGATGGAGAAATCTGGAGTGAAAACAAGGTCTTTAGAGCAGACAATGCTACCTGCTGAAGCAGATATCTTGCTGGTTACAGATATCTCTTCAGAGGAGGATTCAGAGGCAGATGACCAGTCCTATTATCCCCCTGAGGTGTATGCTCAAACTTGGCAGGGTTATATTACTCATATAATGCATATGTTGTATTGAATGCTTAGTTTTTACATCATATACACAATATTGAATGCCATCTCCTTAGTTGACACAACATATATGTGATTGCCCTCTGCTCACTTCCTTAGTATATAAATCATATATTTGAATTATGTCATGCCATGATGTTTACATAGACAGCATGTATCTGAATTAGGGCATGCCAACCCATTTTCTAAAGACATAATATAGTTATATCATCTCATCCTATTTACATAGTCATCATATTTAAATTATGTCATTCTATCCATGAATTATATCATGCCATCATGTTTCCATCGACGGCATGTTTGTGATTTATGGCATGCCAACCACTTTAATAGACACATTGTATAGTTATATCATGTCATCCTGTTTACATAGTCATCATATTTTGAAGTATGTCATTCTATCCTGTTTAGTTAGCCATCATACATGTGAAATTGTGTCATGCTATCCTGTTTAATTAGCCATCATATATGTGAAATTATGTCCTGCTATTCTGTTTGCTTAGACAACATAAATGTGAATTATTTCACGGCCTGTTTTCTTCCCTACTATCCATTGCACCTGTCTATCTTACAATGTCTGTACATTCAATTACTTTTCTTGTTTATCAGCCATTTCAATTGGAGGGAGTGATGGCAGTATCTGTGGGAGTAAAAACACGGTCTTCAGAAAAGATCGTGCTACCTGTCGATGCAGATAGAACCACGGTTGTACTTGCCCAAGAACCAGCCCCACCACACATAACCCACACTCATGCAGATTGTACCCCTACCCAGTTGGATAGAGAACCAGCTACACCCCTTCTAACCCCAACCCCAGCAGATAGACACCCAGTTCCCGTTAACACAGCACCATCTCCACCACAGAGCACCCAAACACGAGCAGTTAGTAAGGCAATTGCAGTGCCCAAATCACGAGGACCACCACTCCGAACCCGAAGTCAACGCTTAAAGCAGAAGAAGAATTGTTCTCAGGAAAGGTTCCGTAGCTATGGTTCATACTACTTTGCTCTTGCATCACTGTATTTACTGATACCAACTAATTTCAAATTTGAAGGATGCAATTGAAACTCCAATGGCGCAACAGGTATGTTTTAAACCTGTTTCTTCAACGTGTTTGGCTGTTTGCTGTTGTAACTTGCTCTATGTTGATTTTAGTTTCAATTGAATAAACAGTTATGTTCTCATGCCATGCACATTACAAGTGTTGTTATTGCTGTGTAGTTTCCCACACTTATATTCTGTCTATGCTGCTTTGTCTTAAATAGATATGATTCAAACTGTATCTATCTTGATTTGGCAACATAAACTAGAATGATATAGACCATACAGTGACCATACTACATAGATATATGTTTGTTTCATGCTATTATACTGTCCACCTTACTACTAAACTGGTTTACCAAAATGAGTTTCATATACTACATTGTAAACCTGAGATGTGTTTGTTTGTTTCTCTTCTAGAACGCGGTTAAAATATTGGAGAAGAGTACCCTATTATGCAATGGTAAAGGAAGTAATGCAGATAATGTTCAAGATAGTGAGACATCCCTGTTGGTCTCCAAGAAAGCTGATAAAATCTATATTGAAGACACTGAGACAACCCCAAAGTCCTGTCTTGATGTAGTGTCCGAGTTACTGGCTACCACTACTGGCACCAACTCTTCGAACTCATTGCCTGAATCAGTTCGGCTTCTTGAGTCTCCACTTCAAGTTGAAAGACATTGATCAGATGTTATGCGACAGGAAGCCGAAGGACTGAGGAAGTCCCTCCAGAATTCAGATGCATACTTTCTGGTGCAACAGCAAGCGCTGGAGGACTTAAGCGCCAAACAAGAGAAACTTAATAAGCTTGCTAAGCATCTTGCCGGCATTATGGGTACCCAGGATATTGTTTCTTGAGCTCTTCTGAAGTGGTTTCAGTTCTGGACTTGTTTTGCTGTGGCGTTTATATGCTGTTGTGTTCCCTTTATTTGCACTGGTGGCGAACTTTGATGCCCAGTGGATGTAATATGTGTAATAGTCGTGATAGCCTAGTGTAAGTTGCTTGCTTATTTATTTCCTTGTTGTCTTGTTTATTTGTTTGCTTGTAGTCAGTGCAGTTCTTTTTCTGCGGTTTGCTAGTGGCTGCAATAACCTATTTTTTTAAACTAGGCCACAATAACCATGGGCTAATATTTACTGTAGTGACACTGGGCCTCCTACGGGCCGTAGAAACAGTGGGCCTTCTATGGGCTATAGAAACAGTGGGCCTTCTACGTGCCGTAGAAACAGTGGGCCTTCTACGGGCCGTATCATCAATGGGCCTTCTACGGGCCGTATTATCAATGGGCCTTATACGGGCCATATGATCGATTGGTCAAACATGGGCCAAACAGACCGCATTCTGGCCGTAAATGGGCTAGAGTTGGAATCGTCCGTTCATGGGCCGACCATAATGGGCCATCGTTAATAGGTTGTATTTGATGACGATATGAAAACGGCCCAACGTATTAACGGACCACAAACGGGCCGACTGTAACCACGGGCTGAATTTGGCCCACAAGAAGAAAATGACAGTACCGGGCCGTAAGTAAACAAATGCTGGAAATGAGCCCAAGAATAAATGGGCTCTGAGAAGGCCGAAAGATAACATGGGCTGGAGACGGCCCAACGGAATAACGGGTCGTTAATGGGTATAAAGTGATACACTGTTCATTACGGGCCAGTTTCACCATGGGCCGTTAATGGGTGTAAAGTGATACACTGTTCATTATGGGCCAGTTTCAGCACGGGCCGCTAATGGGCCAAGAGTTACAAAGGGCCTCATATGGGCTGAAAGACGTCATGGGCTATACATGGGCCATAAGTGAAAACGGGCTGGAATCATATTGGACGGCCCAGATGACGCTACTGGGCCTAATTTGAATAGGGCGTAACGGGCCTTGGGTTAGCGGGCTATAAATGGGCTATATGCGAACATGCCGTTAACAGGCTTTCCATGGGCCGGCCCGCCAGCTTTTGACCAAGTCAAATGGGCCGGCCTTTTCACAGGAATGGGCCACTGTTGGGTCATGCCACGTGTCGACATATCATAGGCGCCTTCTGTCCATTGAGTGGATGACATCTGTCCCAACGATGAGCCGACACGTGTTTCCTCTAGCCAATGATGATTTTACATGTGGAAAATCCCCATTGGTCGGGGTTATTAACGGGTTATCGGATCCAAAACCCGACCCGATAGCTTAACGGCGTTCCATTACGGTGGATGCCACGTGTCGGTCACCCTTGACGAAAGCACTTCTGTGACGCGCGATTTATTGTCATGGAAGTGGACACTTCCGTGATGATAATTTTGGTAATGTCATGGAACACTTCTACGACGGCACAGGTATGACTATCTTGATTCTATCATAAATTTTTCACGGATGTACATGCATGACAAAAAAAGCGACCTACTGTGACAAACACGTATCATCACGGAAGTGTATTTTTTTGTAGTGAGTATTCGGACACCGAAAGTGTTCCGGGGGTACCGGGTACGTGTCGGGTCACCGAAAGGGGTTCCGGGAAACCCCCGGCAAACTAGAATACCCTGGTCATTGGCAAAGGCACAAGACGGACATGCCTACAATCTCTCTCATATCCTCCTCTTCTTTTCTTTTCTAATCATTTTTTATCTTTGACCATAGGTGGCACAAAGACGGGTCATCTCACGTACTCTTTCGGAGTTCAGCCCCGTTCACCTACCCAAAGGCTATTCCTGTCAAGGAGTCCTTTCACCGAGGCAAGGCGGCGCAGACGTGTGACAGGAGGTCCAAGTAATTCTTAGAAGACTGTACTCTCTATTTAGAGCCTGTAAAGTGCCTTCTCCCTCTACCTTCGACCACCGGCATGTCAAATAGCCTGGGTCGTGGCGTTATTATCTGTAAAATGGCAATTGACGTATCAATCAGGTCCCAGTGAACATAATCCATATTCACTATCCACCCTTTTTTTAAACAAAAGAGAATTGAATCTTGCTTCTTCGATTGTTTCACACACGCACCTCGGCACAAATTGCCAGGGGCTCAATGTGGGAACAAATAAATTGCCGGCAAGTCCAAACAGCTCTATAGCACACTTCGGCGTCACGAGTTTGGCCTTATATGCATCAGCTCTGAATCATGTCTTTGGTCAATAGTTGGGTTGCCCGGCTCCTGTGCTTACTACCTTACATTTTGCTCTATCGGCTAGGGTAGTAAAGGGAGAACTACTGCGATTGTGTCCTGGTTTATTCGGATGAGCACCTCAGTAGACAAAGCCGAAAACTGACTGTCATGATGCAGCGAGAGCTGGTCAACCATTCGATGACTTATCAGAATCTTTCGCGATTCCTTCCGTATACACGAAGGACCGTTCTTCCGGTCAAATATGTAACGCACCGTATTCGGATAACCGCGTACCCCAACATGAGTCTACAAGAATAAGTTGTGTAGTAGACATCAACGTTCATATGTGTTTTCCACTAAATCGCATATTCCAGGATCATAGCAGTTATAGCATGAAATACAAACTCTTAATTATGAAAATGGAAATATAATAATACAATATTATTGCCTCTAGGGCATATTTCCAACAGGTCGTGGCTTGTCCGACCGTCTTCAACATTAGAGGCCAGGACCTCGGCCCCGTGTCGCGGAGGAGGAAGGCGGGGGACATGGTCTTGAGGTAGCGGTAGCTCCCTCCTCTTTTTCGAAAACCGATGAGTTCGAGCCCGACAAAATCGAGTTGTACGCCTGATACCTCCATTTTGCTTCATGATTTCCTATGCTATTTATATTATTTTAAAGTTATATTTCATATTATGATGCAATTCTAATGTCTTTTCTCTCTTCAAATGCAAGATAAACCAAAGGTGAGGGATTGTCGGCAGCTGGAATTCTAACCTAAAAAGCTATAGTAGAGATAGCAATTCGTCGGAGCTCGAAATGAAGTAAAAATGTATATACATTTGTTTTGTAATATATAAAAAGTACTGGAGGAAAGAAGTAATGAGGAAGCCCAACAGGGGGCACACAAGCCTAGGGGCGCGGTCGCCCCCCAGGTCGTGCCACCTAGACTTGTGGGGCAGAGATCCTCTCCTGGCGTCCTTTGGTCATATACCTCATTTACCCTAAAAATCAAGAGAAGACTTTTGGGACTAGTTGCCGCGATCTTGAGGCGTAAACAGAGGCGGAGAACTTTTTCTTCCTAGAGGAGCAGTTGTCCTTAGCATAATTAACGATTGGGACACTTGTTGCACCTTACTACTTTCTTTACTTGTTAATTGTTACCAATTATCTTACTATCAAAGTAACTTACAACACTTGCAAAGAATACCTTGCTGAAAACCGTCTATCAATTCCTTCTGCTTCTCATTGGGTTCTGCACTCTTACTTATCAAAAGAACTACAAATGATCCCCTATACTTGTGGGTCATCAACGCCCATCTCCAATAATAAACTTACACAATGTGGAATGAGGTAGAGTTTAGAGAGTAGGGTATCTCTTTTAGGTAGTAGGTGGTGTGGGTGTTTCTTCATCTATGTGATAAAGAGGGCATTCATCTTCACCTAAAACAGGTAATTTAAAACCTATTTCTCCCTTAATGTAAACCATAGGCAATTTTGTGTTGCTTATTCTTGAAAAACCCATTAGCAAGAGCTTTAGCAACAGTAAAATTTAGACTAAAAATAAAGCATGGATAATGTAGGGAACAATAGACACAAAGGTTTGCTATCAATCCATAGATTTTCCTAGGAAAATTTAGGTGACTTTAAAAAGGACTTTATGTGGTTTGTACACAAGGAAGTGACAAAATGGCAAAGCGTAGTTGGGAGGGCAGTAAACAGTGTTGTTCTGTGTTCAGGATGAATCGATCCAACATATTTTCCTCAAATATCCACTAGCCAAGTTATTGTGGTGTATAGTACATGCATCATTTAATGTTAGTCCTTCGAATAGCATTGTCAATTTATTTGGGACATGGTTAAATAGGGTAGAGCCTAAGACAGCGGCACATATTTGAGTAATAGTGTGTGCATTACTTTGGGCTATTTGGAACTGTCGGATTGCTTGACATTATTTTGAACAGGAAAAACATCACAAAAAAATTGCAGGTCATCTTCAGGACGATTGGCTGGATCCGTACATGGTCGTTACTAAGCCATGCGAAAGTCAGGAAGCGTATGGCCCATGGGTGCAATGATACGTCTCCAATGTATCTATAATTTTTTGTTGTTCCATGTTGTTATATTATCAATCTTGGATGTTTTATAATCATTTTTTGTCATTTTATATCATTATTTGGTACTGACCTATTGACATAGTGCCAAGTGTCAGTTGTTGTTTTTTGCATGTTTTTTACATCACAGAAAATTAATACCAAACGGAGTCCAAATGCAGCGAAACTTTACGGAGATTTTTCTATGGACCAAAAGACACCTAATGGGCCAAGGTTGCGCCTAGGGGTGGTACGAGGAGAGGACAACCCACCAGGGTGCGCCAGGAGGCCCAGGCGCGCCCTGGTGGGTTGTGCCCACCTCGGGTGCCCCTCGGATCGCCTCTTTGCTCTATAAATACCCCAATATTATGGAAACCCTAGGGGAGTCGACGAAAATCAATTCCAGCCGCCGCAGAGTCCAGAACCACCAGATCCAATCTAGACACCATCACGGATGGGGTTCACCACCTCCGTTGGTGCCTCTCCGATGATGTGTGAGTAGTTCTTTGTAGACCTTCGGGTCCGTAGTTAGTAGCTAGATGGATTCCTCTCTCTCGTTTGATTCGCAATACAATGGTCTTCTGGAGATCCATATGATGTAACTCTTTTGCGGTGTGTTTGTTGGGATCGGATGAACTTTGAGTTTATGATCAGATCTATCTTTTTATATCCATGAAAGTATTTGAGTTTATTTGATCTCTATTATGCTTGATTGCTTATAGCCTCGTATTTCTTCTCCAATATTTGGGTTTTGTTTGGCCAACTTGATCTATTTATCTTGCAATGGGAGGAGGTGCTTTGTAGTGGGTTCGATCTTACGGTGCTTGATCCCAGTGACAGAAGGGGAACCGACATGTATGTATCGTTGCTACTAAGGATAAAATGATGGGGTCTATCTCTACATAGATAGATCTTGTCTGCATCATGTCATCATTCTTATTGCATTACTCTGTTTCTTCATGAACTTAATTCGCTAGATGCATGTTGGATAGCGGTCGATGTGTGGAGTAATAGTAGTAGATGCAAGTAGGAGTTGGTGTACTAATCTTGGACGTGAAGCCTATATAATGATCATTTCCTGGATATTGTCATGATTACTTGAAGTTCTATCAATTGCCCAACAGTAATTTTTTTACCCATCGTTTGCTATTTTTCTCGAGAGAAGCCACTAGTGAAATCTATGGCCCCCGGGTCTCTTTCTCATATTATTTGTCATCGCGATCTATTTTATTTGCCTTTTATTTTCAGATCTACTAAACCAAAAATACAAAAATACCTTGCTGCAATTTATTTTATTTGGCGTTCGATCTATCAATATTTACAACTCTCTCACGTCCGTTTGCCAATTTCTGGCACCGTTACCCGAAAGGGATTAACAACCCCTTTTACACGTGGGGTTGCGAGTAGTTGTTATTTGTGTGCAGGTGTTGTTTACGTTGTGTTGCTTGGTTCTCCTACTGGTTCGATAACCTTGGTTTCATATCTGAGGGAAATACCTACCACCGTTGTGCTGCATCATCCCTTCCTCTTTGGAGAAATACCGACGTAGCTTCAAGCGACATTATGCAACCGTTGGGAGACTTACAATTGGTATGGATGTCGTTCCAATAATAGGATAGGTGGGTAATTCAGAAACCGGAATTGTTTTCCCTCGTGTCACCCTCCCAAAGGCGACTAAACCCTAGCCCCCGCCACCCCATCCTCCTCTCTCCCTTCCTCGCCACTGCCGGAGGCAGTTGTCGGGACCCCCGCGCGATTCCTGATGAGGGTGGCGGTGGGGTTCTTATCGTTTCGTCTCTTGTCCTTGGACCTTGAGCTCCAGGCGGCGGCCTCTGGTGGGGTGGGTGTGGTCGCTCTGCTACGAGTGGCGCCATCCAGCGATGTGGGCTTCCTCTTCCCAGTTGTGTGGGACGGGTGGGTAGTGGATGTGGGCGTCTTGCTGAGGGCTCCCTGCGGCCCTGTCACCCAAGATCTGAAGACGGCGTGCTCAACTCTTGATGTTGCCTCCTCCTCATGTCCCACTGGATCTGGTAGTTGCATGTGCGGGTGCGGGGTGAGGAGCACTGGATTGGGGTAACCCCTTGGCCGGCGGCAACGGCCACAACATCGGCAGTGCTCTAGCGTTGTTCCCCTTCCCGTCGGCGATGTTGAGGTACAGCTTCCCCCTTCCTCTCCTGCACCAGGCTGAAAACCCACAACCTTTGGTTGGGCAGTGGCGGTGCCACGACGCCATCACATTCTTGAAGGCGTCATTTTGGGTTTGTGAGGACGAGTGTGGGCGGCAGCGTGCTCTGTGTGATCCTGGTGGCGGTAGATTCTTCTTCATGCAGTGACGATTTGCCATGGAGAGTCGGTGTCCTCCTATTTTTCCCTCTCATCTCGATGTTGTCCGATCTGTTTGTTGGGTCGACGCCCTTGGCTTGGGCGAGAGGGGATAGAGGTCGCCTCTACGGTGACTCAGACACATCAGTGACTAAGAGTCAGCCTTCTTGGTGAGGTCTGGCTCCACCTGGTAGCTCTGTTGCTCAGTCCCTGGCGTGTCTTCCTGGGGCACCCCATTCTATAGCTATTGCCTTCATCGTGCTTCATGACATGGGCGACTGCTAGTGGTCGCAGTGGTTTGCTTGGTGTCGTGGTCATGCACATTGCATTTCTTGTTTGTCATTCTTGTATTCTTGCTTGCTCTCGGGAGGGCAGCTCCACATTGTCGACAGTATCGAAGGTGAGCTCTTGATCCACACCAAGTCTTCTGTTTGTTCCTCTAGCTGTAGCCTTTTCTTCATTGTCCGTGGCATTTTACCTTTTCTTCAGTGCCTTGTATCATCTGCTTTGGGGTCGCATCCCTATTTTCTTTTTTATTTCCTTATAATTCTGGATGGTTGATGGCTTTGTTAATTCAAAGTCGAAGGAGGAGCGAGCCTTTCTCAGGCTAGTTCCGAGCCTTTTCTCTAAAAAACAATAGGATAGGTGTCTAGTCATCTTGTACTACTATTTTTGTCGGTTGTGACAATTTATTCATCTTTATTCGGTTTTTCTAGTGAACTTGTTTCGAACTATGTACTTTGTGGCTACTTTGCTTAATAAAATGGTTGTGTACTCAATTAATACAGAGGCAGGTGTATTCCTTCTTTTCAAAAAAAGGTTAGATCTTACACCTTTATGGTAGGGCTACAGTACAGAGCCTCAATTTTGGTAAGTGCTTGATATTTTTTTGGTGCATCTTGTCCGATGCTGGTATAGGAGCAAGTGAGGGATGTATTCGGCGTTACAAGTACTGTCTTCGAAGAAAAATACTTGGGTCTCCCAACCCCCGAGAGGCGCATGTCCAAGGGACGTTTTCAAAACCTTCTAACAAGTCTCACCAAGCACTTGGTTCAATGGGGGGATGGTCTCCTTGCACAACCAGGAAGAGAGGTTTTGATCAAATCTGTTGCACAAGCCTTGCCAACATACATCATGGGCATTTTCAAATTACCGTACTCTGTGTGTGATGACCTGACTAGGATGGTGAGGAATTTCTATTGGGGTTCTAGCAAAGGAAAGAGGAAGGTCCATTGGAGAGGGTGGGACTACTTGCTACAGCCCAAAAACAAAGGGGGTGCTAGCTTTCATGATATCCGTATGTTCAATCAAGCATTGCTAGCCCGTCAGGCATGGCGTTTGTTGACTAGACCGGACAGCTTGTGTGCCCAGGTCCTAAAGACTAGATATTACCCCCACGGTAACCCTGTGGACATGGTTTTCTCAGGCAATGTTTCATCATCGTGGCAAGCTATAAGTCATGGGCTGGACCTCTTGAAGAAAGGTTTAATTTGGAGGATTGGGAATGGTCGCAATATTAGAGTGTGGAGAGGCAATTGGATCCCAAAACTGTACTCTTACAAACCAGTGTCGCAACAGGCATGGTGTCGCATCCGTTTTGTGTCTGACTTGCTTAATGACAATGGTTCTTGGAACTTGTAGGTACCGCGCCAATATTTTGTTCAAGCTGATGTGCAAGAAATTTTGAAGATAAGGGCTTCACCCGGACTCGAAGAGGATGTCATTGCTTGGGGCCCTGGGAAACATGGCATCTTCATGGTCAAATCAGCAAATTCTTTGGCATTTGAGGAAGCCAACACAGACACGGCGGAGGCATCCAGTTCTTCACCGGACGGTAGTAGACCGTGTTGGCAGTTCATTTGGAAGTGCAACGTTCCCCCTATAGTGCGTAATTTTGCTTAGAGATTGTCGATTGATTCTTTACCAACGTGGAAGAATAAGCATAAAATTGGTTTGGAGCAACATGGTACGTGTCCCGTCTGTGGTATGGAAGAAGAGGACAACTTCCATCCTTTTGTTAGATACCAGTTTGGACATGATCTATATGCATCAATGGCTACGATATGGCACATTCCTGCACTTGAGTATATACAGAATGTTGAGAAGGAATGGCTTCTTCATGCATTAGCCCCGTTGAATGATATTCAGAGAAGCATGTTGATGTTAATCTTCTGGAGAAGTTGGTTCGTTCGAAATGAGGTAACACATTCAAAACCTGCACCGCCCATTGATACGTCTCCAACGTATCTATAATTTATGAAGTATTCATTCCATGTTTACAATAGTTTTATATGATTTTGGTATGATTTGATTAGAACTAACCCAGACTGACGATGTTTTTAGCAGAACTACCGTATTGTTGTTTTTGTGCAGAAATAAAAGTTCTCGGAATGCGATGAAAATCAACGGAGAATTTTTTTGGAAAAATATAAAAAATACTGGAACAAAAATCTACCGGGGGAGTCCCATGGGCCCCACGAGGGTGGGGGGCGCGCCCACCCCCTGGGGGCACCCCTTTTCCTCGTGGACTACCCATGGGGCCCACTGACTTGTTGTCGACGCCAACCTCTCCTATAAATACCCAAACCTCCAGAAATTAACCTAGATTGGAAGTTCCGCCGCTGCAACCTCTGTAGCCACGAGAAATCAATCTAGGCCCTCTCTGGCGCCCTGCCGGAGGGGGCCATCATCACCGGAGGGCATGGAGGAGGATCCCAGAGGGGCCATCATCACCATGAAGGCCAAGGACCAGAGGGGGGACCTCTCCCCATGCAAGGGGGAGGCCATGGAGGAGGAAGCACAAGGAGGAGAACCTCTCCTCCTCTCTCTCGGTGGCGCAGGAGTGCCATCGGGAGGGGAATCATCGCCGCGGTGATCGTCTTCATCAACATCACCATCATCATCACCATCCTCATCTCTTTTACGCGGTCCACTCTCCCGCACCCTGCTGTAATCCCTACTTGAACATGGTGCTTTATGCCACATATTATGATCCAATGATATGATGCCATCCTATGATGTTTTGAGTAGATATCCTTTGTCTTTGGGTTGATTGATGATCTAGATTGGTATGAGTTGTATGTTTTATTTTGGTGTTGTCCTATTGTGCCCTCCGTGTCGCGCAAGCGTGAGGGATTCCCGCTGTAGGGTGTTGCAATACGTTCATGATTCTCTTATAGTGGGTTGCTTGAGTGACAGAAGCATAAACCCGAATAAGGGGGTTGTTGCGTATGGGATAAGGGGACTTGATGCTTTCATGCTATGGTTGGGTTTTACCTTAATGATCTTTACTAGTTGTGGATGCTTGCTAGAGTTCCAATCATAAGTGCATAGATCCAAGAAGAGAAAGTATGTTAGCTTATGCCTCTCCCTCATATGAAATTGCAATGACAATATCGATCTTGTTAACAATTGCCTAGGACAATCCCGCACACCGACCCATCATTATTCCACACTCGCTATTCATAATATTTAGTAACATATTCTAACTTTATGATAACAGCACCTACTTTCATATTTTAGCTCTCCGATACCATGCAAAATTATCCTCTTCATACCCACAACGTAGTTTTATTTCTCGTTTCTAGTTGGAAGCACATGTTCGGTGTACGTAGAGTCGTATCAGTGGCAGATAGGACTTGAGAGAATATTGATCTTACCTTTAGCTCCTTGTGGGTTCGACACTCCATACTTATCACTTCCACCTTTGGGAATTGTTACGATGATTCCCTGCACTTGGGGATTATCAAGCTCGTTTCTGGCGCCGTTGCCGGGGAGCAATAGCGTGGGGTTGATATTCTCGTGTGTGCTTGTTTGCTTTCCTCACTAAGTAGATTTTGTTTTTCCTTTTTTGTTTCTGTTTAGTTGTGGGTGAAACATAAAAAAATTAAAGAATGAAAATACAAAAAAATTTACTTGCCTCTCATGCCTAAAAAGTTTTTCAATAAGAGAAGTGATTGGAAGATTATGCATTGAAGAAATGAGGGTCGACCTTGAGCACTTGTTTTCATGCTCATGGAAACAATGTAAAAAAATTCATGGAAGCTTCTATGAAAATAATTATCCCCTTGTATATATCCATTGTATTATAAAAATAATGTGCCAAGCCTTGGTTTTAGGATGATTAGATTGCTTGTTTACTTTGTGCAGTACAAAAACAGAAACTTTGGCTGTAGCGTGTGATTTTACATTTTTTACTGGAAAGTCAAATGGGTCTGAAACTTTTTGCACATTACTTATGTACAAAATTTTTAAATTTTCAAATTTTTTAGAATTTTTTGGTTTTACAGAAGTTTACTAAACTTCCAGATTACTACAGACTGTCCTGTTTTTGACAGATTCTGTTTTCTATGAGTTGTTCGCTTATTTTGATGAATCTATGGGTAGTATCGGGGGGTATGAACCATAGTGAAGTTGGAATACAATAGATATAGTTATAATATGAAATTGTAATAAGTTTGTAACAGTACCTAAGGTAGTGATTTGCTTTATTTACACTAACGGATCTCACAAAGTTTTTGTTAAAGTTTTGTGTGGATGAAGTGTTCGAAGATCGAGGAGCTATCAATATGAGAAGAATAAAGAGGGGCGAGAGCTCAAGCTTGGGGATGCCCAAGGCACCCCAAGTAAATATTTCAAGGATACTCAAGCATCTAAGCTTGGGGATGCCCCGGTTGGCATCCCATCTTTCTTCTTCAATAATTATCGGTATACCTCGGTTTTTGTTTTGTTCACATAATTTGTGTCCTTTGTGTTTTTGTTTTTCCTTTAAGAACTATGCTAGTATGAGATAGCCCTTTATTGATTTATAGAACACTTCATGTGCTTCACTTATATCTTTTAAGTATGATCTTATAGAATTGCTCTTTGTGCTTCACTTAAATCTTTTGAGTATGGTTTTATAGAATGCTTCGTGTGCTTCACTTATATATTTTGAGCTTGGATATTGGTTAGTATATATTAATTGTAGAATGCTCCATGAACTTCACTTATATCTTTTGGAGTATGAATAATACTACAATATAGAGTGGATTTGGAAGAGTGTCAACTTTAGTTAGTAATGATTCCACTATTTCGGAGGAGGTTCCCATTGATTATGAGAACAAAGTTGTTAACTATGATGATTATTGTAATGACATGTATGCTATAAAGAATAATGTTAACCATGAAACTTGTCATCATGATTTTAATTTTCAATTGGATTATGCCTCGCATGATAGTTACTTTGTTGAGTTTGCTCCCACTATTCTGAATGAGAAGAATTTTGCTTATGTGAAGACTAGTAAAATTTGTATGCTTGTAGATCATGAACGGAATGCTTTATGTGCTAGTTATATTGTTTAACTAATTCATGATGCTACTGAAAATTATTATGAGGGAGGAATACATGCTTGTAGGAGTTGCAATAATATCAAGTTTCCTCTCTATGTGCTTAAAGTTCTGAAGTTATACTTGTTTTGCCTTCTTATGCTAGTTGATTCTTGTTCCCATAAATTGTGTGCTCACAAAATCCCTAGGAATAGGAAGTGGGTTAGCTTTAAATTTGCTAGTAATATTCTTCATGATTCTCTCTTTATGTTTCAATTCTTATCTTTTATGTGAGCATCATTGAAATCATCATGCCTAGCTAAAAGGCATTAAAGAAAAGCGCTTGTTGGGAGACAACCCAATATTTACCCTTACTGTTTTTGTATGCTCTCATGATTAAGCTACTCTAGTAATCATGTATTATAGCTTTTGCTTCAATAATGTGCCAAGTAAGACCTTTGGGAAGACTTGGATGAAAGTTAATGTGATCTTGCTGTAAAAGACAGAAACTTTGCGCTCACGAGATTAGCTGTCATTTTTTACAGAAGAGTACGATTGAGTTGATTCTTTTTGCAGAAGATTAATAGACAAATTACTCATGTCCACCAATTTATTTAATAATTTTTGGAGTAGCAGAAGTATGGTTGGTGTTCAGATCATTACAGACTATTCTGTTTCTGACAGATTCTGTTTTCATTGCATAGTTTGCTTGTTTTCTAGTTTCTATGGCTTATATTTCTCAATATAAATTGTAGAAATGATATTGTACAGTAGGCATTGTGTGATAACAATTATGAACCTTGTCTTTGACATTACCAAAGTGAATGGTTTACTCTTTATCATACTAACCTATCTCACGAAGTTCCATTAAGTTTTGTGTGATTGAAGTTTTCAAGCTTTGGGTGAGATATCGATATGAGGAGAATAAGGAGTGGAAAGACACTAAGCTTGGGGATCCACAAGGCACCCCAAGGTAATATTCAAGGAATACTCAAGCACCTAAGCTTGGGGATGCCCCGGAAGGCATCCCCTCTTTCGTCTTCAAAACTATCGGTATACCTTACTCGGAGCTATATTTTTATTCGTCACATGATATGTGTTTTGCTTGGAGCGTATTTTCAATTTTACTTGTTGTTTGAATAAAATCATTGGATCTGAAATCTTGAATGAAAAATAATCCTCCCATGGCTATTTAATTATTTGACTACTCAGTATTTTTCACTTATATCTTTTTGGAGTAGTTTGTCATTTACTCACGTGCTTCACATATATCCTATGAGTAAATGGTTGAATGAATTGAATATCATAAATCTGAATTTATATACGTTTCATATGCTTACAACATGAGGAGTAATGACTTCACACATAATAAGTATAGGTATTAAACTTATTGGAAGTTAGCAAACGTAGAATTGGTCACTTGAACAATTCATGAAAGAATATTGAAGGAAGAGAGATTTCACATATAAATATACTATCTTGGACATCTTTTGTAACTATGAGCACTCGTAAAAATATGACATGCTAAAAAGTTGACGTTGGATAAGGAAGACAACTTAATGGGTTATGTTTCCCTATATTCGAAATGTTATATTGTCTTGGATCATCCAACATGTTGAGCTTGCCTTTCCCCCTCATGCTAGCCAAATTCTTTGCACCAAGTAGAGATACTACTTGTGCTTCCGAATATCCTTAAACCCAGTTTTTCCATGAGAGTCCACCATATCTACCTATGGATTGAGTAAGATCCTTCAAGTAAGTTGTCATTGTTGCAAGTAATAAAAATTGCTCTCTAAATATGTATGATCTATTAGTGTGGAGAAAATAAGCTTTATACGATCTTGTCATGTGGAAGGAATAAAAGCGATGGACTGCATAATAAAGGTCCATATCACAAGTGGCAATATAAAGTGACATTCTTTTGCACTAAGATTTCATGCATCCAACCATAAAAACACATGACAACCTCTGCTTCCCTCTGCAAAGGGCCTATCTTTCACTTTTATCTTCTAACCTTATACAAGAGTCTTGGTGATCATCACCTTTCCCTTTTTACACTTTTTCCTTTGGCAAGCACTTTGTTGTAGTGATCCGGATATATATATCACTTGGATGTAGGTTTTCATAAATTATTATTGTTGACATTACCCTTGAGGTAAAAAGTTGGGAGGCGAAACTATAAGCCCCTATCTTTCTCTATGTCCGATTAAAACTTTGAACCCATAAATATCACGTGAGTGTTAGCAATTGTGAAAGATTAAATGACAGTTGAGTATGTGGAGTTTGCTGAACCAAAGCTCTTACATAGACCCTTCCCAAAAATAAGATGAATTGCAATTGTTTGATGACTAAGAGCACGGTTTGTTAGTTCTCAAGAAAGTTTATGATCTATACTTTAACATGTGAATAGCTTGTTACTTGATCATGAGAAGTTTTATGAGTTGAGCTACTGTTATGATATATAATGATGCTAGAAAAAGTGATTGGAACTATCATTGATCAAATTTATGCACTTGCTAGCATTCACACTTCATAAATTATTTCTTTTATCATTTACCTCCTCGAGGACGAGCATGAATTAAGCTTGGGGATGCTGATACGTCTCCAACGTATCTATAACTTATGAAGTATTCATGCCATGTTTAGAATAGTTTTATATGATTTTGGTATGATTTGATTAGAACTAACCCGGACTGACATTGTTTTCAGCAGAACTACCGTGGTGTTGTTTTTGTGCAGAAATAAAAGTTCTCGGAATGCGATGAAAATCAACGGAGAATTTTTCTGGAAAATATAAAAAATACTGGAACAAAAATCTACCGTAGAGGAGTCCCTTGAGCCCCACGAGGGTGGGGGGCGCGCCCACCCCCCTAGGCGCGCCCATGTGCCTCGTGGACTACCCGTGGGCCCCCCTGACTTGTTCTTGACGCCAACCTCTCCTATAAATACCCAAACCTCCAGAAATTAACCTAGATCGGAAGTTCCGCTGCCGCAAGCCTCTGTAGCCACAAGAAATCAATCTAGGCCCTCTTTGGCACCCTACCGGAGGGGGCCATCATCACCGGAGGGCGTGGAGGAGGATCCCGGAGGGGCCATCATCACCATGAAGGCCAAGGACCAGAGGGGGAACCTCTCCCCATCCAGGGGAGAGGCCATGGAGGAGGAAGCACAAGGGGGAGAACCTCTCCTCCTCTCTTTTGGTGGCGCCGGAGTGCCATCGGGAGGGGAATCATCGCCGCGGTGATCGTCTTCATCAACATCACCATCATCATCACCATCCTCATCTCTTTTACATGGTCCACTCTCCCGCACCCCGCTGTAATCCCTACTTGAACATGGTGCTTTATGCCACATATTATGATCCAATGATGTGTTGCCATCCTATGATGTTTTGAGTAGATATCCTTTGTCTTTGGGTTGATTGATGATCTAGATTGGTATGAGTTGTATGTTTTATTTTGGTGTTGTCCTATTGTGCCCTCCGTGTCGCGCAAGCGTGAGGAATTCCCGTTGTAGGGTGTTGCAATACGTTCATGATTCTCTTATAGTGGGTTGCTTGAGTGACAGAAGCATAAACCCGAGTAAGGGGGTTGTTGCGTATGGGATAAAGGGGACTTGATGCTTTAATGCTATGGTTGGGTTTTACCTTAATGATCTTTAGTAGTTGCGGATGCTTGCTAGAGTTCCAATCATAAGTGCATATGATCCAAGAAGAGAAAGTATGTTAGCTTATGCCTCTCCCTCATATGAAATTGCAATGACGACTATCGGTCTTGTTAACAATTGCCTAGGACAATTCTGCACACCGACCCATCATTATTCCACACTCACTATTTATAATATTTAGTAATATATTCTAACTTTATGATAACAGCACCTGCTTTCATATTTTAGCTCTCCGATACCATGCAAAGTTATCCTCTTCATACCCACAACGTAGTTTTATTTCTCATTTCTAGTTGGAAGCAAACGTTCGATGTACGTAGAGTCGTATCAGTGGCAGATAGGACTTGAGAGAATATTGATCTTGCATGTAGCTCCTTGTGGGTTCAACACTCCATACTTATCACTTCCACCTTTGGGAATTGCTACGATGATTCCCTGCACTTGGGGATTATCACCCATGGCTGTGTACATCAGTTTTCTTCAGAGGTACTTAGATGAACTAGCCGGCATCAAGCTTCATTCCCAGTGTGATCCAGTTTTTTTTAACCGGGCATAACCCATTTCCATTACTCATCATAACGGAAGTACATCAGTTCCAATAAGGTATCAAAGGAAATTGGAAAAGGGGAGAGCGAGTTCAATGCATCCTTGGGAAACCCACTGCTGGCACTCGTCATCGAGCAGCTAACCATGGGGTAAAAACCCAAGGACACCATAGAACTACCAACCTAACAGGGAACAATTTTAACATCCGCACCTAGAAATAAAACCAAAAAGGCTCACACATGAGCAGAGAGAACAAGCTCACGTAGGAGCAGCATAGCAGTAATTCAACCCAGGGACCAAACTATTTCTACGACCTTTGATCGAGGCCAGAGAAGCAGACGCCTCCATCAGTCTTCCATCACCCCACCTGGTGCCATGCAAATCCTCATCATCGTCGAGGCGTTGGTCCTCAGCATCTTGGCTCCACGTTCCATCGCTTCTCGATCAACTCCGCTCATCAACCCTGCCCAGTAAGTGATATCCACAAGCTGACAACACAATATCAAAAGGAGTTCTCAATTTTGTCTTTTCAAAGGTAGTTTGGTTGCGGCTGTTCCAGATTGCCCAACACATGGCTGGCAGCCCAAATGTGTAGAATTTTGCCCCATCAGGAAGGAAAACGCAGTACCAATAAAAGTATTGCCAAATGTTGTTCGGGCATAACTCAGTACCCAAAACACATCCCACCGTCCTCCAAATTACCCGAGCTACAGGACAAGTAAAAACAAATGTTGAGATGTCTCCCTCTCTCTACAGAACGAGCATTTTGGGTTGCCTGCCCATTTCTGCCTATTCATGACATCCCTTGTTAGGACCGCGTCCTGGAAGAGTTGCCACAAGAAGATTTGAATTTTTAGGGGAATTTTTGCCTTCTAGATCCATTTGTAATTGCACCTAGCTAAATTCCGCTCCAAATGCTCATAAACCGATTTGGTAGTGAATTTTTTTCTTTTTACCCAAGTTCCAGATTACTTGGTCAAGATCCTCCGAACTAGGCCACAAAGCAACAATAGCTCGAAGCTCCTCCCACTGCTCTGTCAAAGGAGCATGGAGTCATCTTAGAAAGAAGTCATCACTTCTACGTCTTGAGCTTGCGTTGGTTTTCCCCGAAGAGGAAGGGATGATGCAGCAGAGTAGCATAAGTATTTCCCTCAGTTTTTGAAAACCAAGGTATCAATCCAGTAGGAGCCCATGCTCAAGTCCCTCGTACCTGCACAAAGCGATAGCTACTCGCAACCAACGCGATTAGGGGTTGTCAATCCCTTCACAGTCACTTACGCGAGTGAGATCTGATAGATATAATATTTTTGGTATTTTTGGTATAAAGATGCAAAGTAAAAAGTAAAACCAAAGCAAGATTAAAGTGATGGAGATTGATATGATGAGAATAGACCCGGGGGCCATAGGTTTCACTAGTGGCTTCTCTCAAGAGCATAAGTATTCTACGGTGGGTGAACAAATTACTGTTGAGCAATTGACAGAATTGAGCATAGTTATGAGAATATCTAGGCATGATCATGTATATAGGCATCACGTCCGTGACAAGTAGATCGAAACGATTCTGCATCTACTACTATTACTCCACTCATCGACCGCTATCCAGCATGCATCTAGAGTATTAAGTTAAAAACAGAGTAATGCCTTAAGCAAGATGACATGATGTAGAGAGATAAATTCATGCAATATGAAATAAACCCCATCTTGTTATCCTCGATGGCAACGGTACAATACGTGCCTTGCTGCCCCTTCTGTCACTGGGTAAGGCCACCGCAAGATCGAACCCAAAGCTAAGCACTTCTCCCATGGCAAGAACTACCAATCTAGTTGGCCAAACCAAACGGATAATTCGAAGAGACTTGCAAAGATAACCAATCATACATAAAAGAATTCAGAGAGGATTCAAATATTATTCATAGATAGACTTGATCATAAACCCACAATTCATCGGTCTCAACAAACACACCGCAAAAAGAAGATTACATCGAATAGATCTCCACAAGAGAGGGGGAGAACTTTGTATTGAGATTCAAAGAGAGAGAAGAAGCCATCTAGCTACTAACTATGGACCCGAAGGTATGAGGTAAACTACTCACACTTCATCAGAGGGGCTAGGATGATGTAGAAGCCCTCCGTGATGACGGCCCTCTTCCGGCAGAGCTCCGAAACAGGCCCCAAGATGGGATCTCGTGGATACAGAAAGTTGCGGCGGTGGAATTAGGTTTTTGGCTCCTGTTCTGATCGTTTGGGGGTACGTGTGTATATATAGGAGGAAGAAGTACGCCGGAGGAGCAATGAGGGGCCCACGAGGCAGGGGGCGTGCCCCCCACCCTCGTGACCGCCTCTTTTGTTCCTTGGAGCAGGGTCCAAGTCTCCTAGATCACGTTCGGTGAGAAAATCACGTTCCCGAAGATTTTATTCTGTTTGGACTCCGTTTGATATTCCGTTTATCTGAAACACTGAATAGGCAAAAAAACAGCAATTCTGGGTTGGGCCTCCGGTTAATAGGTTAGTCCCAAAAATAATATAAAAGTGGAAAATAAAGCCCAATATAGTCCAAAACAGTAGATAATATAGCATGGAGCAATCAAAAATTATAGATACGTTGGAGACGTATCAGGCATCCCTAAGCTTAATTCCTGCTCGTCCTCGAGTGGGTAAATGATAAAAAAAGAATTTTTGATGCAGAGTGCTACTTGGCATAATTTCAATGTAAATCTGCTTAATTGTGGTATGAATATTCAGATTAGAAAGATTCAAGACAAAAGTTTATATTGACATAAAAATAATAATACTTCAAGCATACTAATAAAGCAATTATATCTTCTCAAAATAACATGGCCAAAGAAAGTTATCCCTACAAAATCATATAGTCTGGCTATGCTGCATCTTCACCACACAAAGTATTCAAATCATGCACAACCCCGATGACAAGCCAAGCAATTGTTTCATACTCTAACTTTTTCAAAACTTTTTCAATCTTCACGCAATACATGAGTGTTAGCCATGGATATAGCACTATAGGTGGAATAGAATGGTGGTTGTGGAGAAGACAAAAAGGAGGGGAAGATAGTCCCACATCAACTAGGCGTATCAACGGGCTATGGAGATGCCCATCAATAGATATCAATGTGAGTGAGTAGGGATTGCCATGCAATAGATGCACTAGAGCTATAAATGTATGAAAGCTCAACGAAAGAAACTAGTGGGTGTGCATCCAACTTGCTTGCTCACGAAGACCTAGGGCAATTTGAGGAAGCCCATTATTGGAATATACAAGCCAAGTTCTATGATGTAAAATTCCCACTAGTATACGGAAGTGACAACATATGAGACTCTCTATATGAAGAACATGGTGCTACTTTGAAGCACAATATATGAGACTCGCTATATCACGATGCTACTTTGAAGCACAAGTGTTGTAAAAGGATAGTAGCATTGCCCCTTTTTATTTATTCTCCTTTTTTTGGGCCTTCTTTTTTTTCTTTGGCCTTTCTCTTTTTTCTATTGGGACAATGCTCTATTGAATGATTATCATCACACTTTTATTTATTTACAACTCAATGATTACAACTCGATTCAAAAACAAAGTATGACTCTATATGGATGCCTCCAGCGGTATACCGGGATATGCAATGAATCAAGAGTGACAAGTATGAAGAAATTATGAACGGCGGCTTTGCCACAAATACTATGTCAACTACATGATCATACTAAGCAATATGACAATGATGAATGTGTCATGATGAACTAGGTGGTGGAAAGTTGCATGGCAAATATATCTCGGAATGGCTATGGAAATGCTATAATAGGTAGGTATGGTAGCTGTTTTGAGGAAGGCATATGGTAGGTGTATGTGAAGGAAATATGCCCTAGAGGCAATAATAAAGTTATTACTTTATTTCCTTATATCATGGTAAAATGTTTATTATTCATGCTAGAATTGTATTATCCGGAAACATAATACTTGTGTGAATACATAGACAAACTAAAACGTCACTAGTGTGCCTCTACTTGACTAGCTCGTTAATCAAAGATGGTTATGTTTCCTAACCATAGACATGTGTTGTCATTTGATTAACGGGATCACATCATTAGGAGAATGATGTGATTGACATGACCCATTCCATTAGCTTAGCACCCGATCGTTTAGTATGTTGCTATTGCTTTCTTCATGACTTATACATGTTCCTATGACTATGAGATTATGCAACTCCCGTTTGCCGGAGGAACACTTTGTGTGCTACCAAACGTCACAACGTAACTGGGTGATTATAAAGGAGCTCTACAGGTGTCTCCAAAGGTACATGTTGGGTTGGCATATTTCGAGATTAGGATTTGTCACTCCGGTTGTCGGAGAGGTATCTCTGGGCCCTCTCGGTAATGCACATCACATAAGCCTTGCAAGCATTGCAACTAATGAGTTAGTTGCGAGATGATGTATTACGAAACGAGTAAAGAGACTTGCAGGTAACGAGAACTAGGTATTGAGATACCGACGATCGAATCTCGGGCAAGTAACATACCGATGACAAAGGGAACAAAGTATGTTGTTATGCGGTCTGACCGATAAAAGATCTGCGTAGAATATGTGGGGGCCAATATGAGCATCCAGGTTCCGCTATTGGTTATTGACCGGAGACATGTCTCGGTCATGTCTACATTGTTCTCAAAACCCATAGGGTCCGCACGCTTAACGTTACGATGACAGTTTCATTATGAGTTTATATATTTTGATGTACCGAAGTTTGTTCGAGTCCCGGATGTGATCACGGACATAACGAGGAGCCTCAAAATGGTCGAGACATAAAGATTGATATATTGGAAGCCTATGTTTGGACATCGGAAGTGTTCCGGGTGAAATCGGCATTTTACCGGAGTACCGGGAGGTTACCGGAACCCCCCGATAACCTAATGGGCCTTAATGGGCCTAGTGGAGGAAGAGGAGAGGAGGCCTAGGGGCTGCCGCGTGCCCCTCCCCCCCCCCAAGTCCGAATTGGACGAGGGGGGCGGCGCCCCCCCTTTCCTTTCTTCCCTCTCCTCCTTCCCCCCAAGTCCTAATCCAACTAGGGAAAGGGGGGAGTCCTACTCCCGGTAG
>NC_041382.1:586870130-586892149 GCF_002162155.2 Triticum dicoccoides | reverse complement strand
CAGGGGGCACCCCTAGACACACAAGTTGATCTCCAAGATCGTTCTCTTAGCCGTGTGCGGTGCCCCCTTCCACCATAGTCCTCGATAATATTGTAGTGGTGCTTAGGCGAAGCCCTGCGACAGTAGAACATCAAGATCGTCACCACACCGTCGTGCTGACGGGACTCTTCCCCGACACTTTGCTGGATCGGAGTCCAGGGATCGTCATCGAGCTGAACATGTGCTAGAACTCGGAGGTGCCGTAGTTTCGGTGCTTGATCGATCGGACTGTGAAGATGTACGACTACATCAACCGCGTTATCATAACGCTTCCACTGTCGGTCTATGAGGGTACGTAGATTACACTCTCCCCTCTCGTTGCTATGCTGATCTTGCGTGTGCGTAGGAAATTTTTTGAAATTACTACGTTCCCCAATAGTGGCATCCGAGCCTAGGTTTTATGTGTTGATGTTATATGCACGAGTAGAACACAAGCGAGTTGTGGGCGATATAAGTCATACTGCTTACCAGCATGTCATACTTTGGTTCAGCGGTATTGTTGGATGAAGCGGCCCGGACCAACATTACGCGTACGCTTACGCGAGACTGGTTCTACCGATGTGCTTTGCACATAGGTGGCTGGCAGGTGTCAGTTTCTCCAACTTTAGTTGAACCGAGTATGGCTACGCCCGGTCCTTGCGAAGGTTACAACAGCACCAACTTGACAAACTATCGTTGTGGTTTTGATGCGTAGGTAGGATTGGTTCTTGCTTAAGCCCGTAGAAGCCACGTAAAACTTGCAACAACAAAGTAGAGGACGTCTAACTTGTTTTTGCAGGGTATGTTGTGATGTGACATGGTCAAGACATGATGCTAAATTTTATTGTATGAGATGATCATGTTTTGTAACCAAGTTAACGGCAACTGGCAGGAACCATATGGTTGTCGCTTTATTGTATGCAATGCAATTGCGCTGTAATGCTTTACTTTATCACTAAGCGGTAGCGATAGTCGTGGAAGCATAAGATTGGCGAGACGACAACGATGCTACGATGATGATCAAGTTGTCGCGCCGGTGACGATGGTGATCATGACGGTGCTTCGAAGATGGAGATCACAAGCACAAGATGATGATGGCCATATCATATCACTTATATTGATTGCATGTGATGTTTATCTTTTATGCATCTTATCTTGCTTTGATTGACGGTAGCATTTTAAGATGATCTCTCGCTAATTATCAAGAAGTGTTCTCCCTGAGTATGCACCGTTGCGAAAGTTCTTCGTGCTGAGACACCACGTGATGATCGGATGTGATAGGCTCTATGTTCAAATACAACGGGTGCAAAACAGTTGCACATGCGGAATACTCAGGTTATACTTGACGAGCCAAGCATATACAGATATGGCCTCGGAACACAGAGACCAAAAGGTCGAGTGTGAATCATATAGTAGATATGATCAACATAGTGATGTTCACCAATGAAACTACTCCATCTCACGTGATGATCAGACATGGTTTAGTTGATTTGGATCACGTGATCACTTAGAGGATTAGAGGGATGTCTATCTAAGTGGGAGTTCTTTAGTAATATGATTAATTGAACTTAAATTTATCATGAACTTAGTACCTGATAGTATCTTTCTTGTTTATGTTTGATTGTAGATAGATGGCCCGTGCTGTTGTTCCGTTGAATTTTAACGCGTTCCTTGAGAAAGCAAAGTTGAAAGATGATGGTAGCAATTACACGGACTGGGTCCGTAACTTGAGGATTATCCTCATTGCTGCACAGAAGAATTACGTCCTGGAAGCACCGCTGGGTGCCAGGCCTGCTGCTGGAGCAACACCAGATGTTATGAACGTCTGGCAGAGCAAAGCTGCTGACTACTCGATAGTTCAGTGTGCCATGCTTTACGGCTTAGAATCGGGACTTCAACGACGTTTTGAACGTCATGGAGCATATGAGATGTTCCAGGAGTTGAAGTTAATATTTCAAGCAAATGCCCGGATTGAGAGATATGAAGTCTCCAATAAGTTCTATAGCTGCAAGATGGAGGAGAACAATTCTGTCAGTGAGCATATACTCAAAATGTTTGGGTATAATAATCACTTGATTCAATTGGGAGTTAATCTTCCAGATGATTGCGTCATTGACAGAATTCTCCAATCACTTCCACCAAGCTACAAGTGCTTCGTGATGAACTATAATATGCAAGGGATGAATAAGACTATTCCCGAGCTCTTCGCAATGCTGAAAGCTGCGGAGGTAGAAATCAAGAAGGAGCATCAAGTGTTTATGGTCAACAAGACCACTAGTTTCAAGAAAAAGGGCAAAGGGAAGAAGAAGGGGAACTTCAAAAAGAACATCAAACAAGTTGCTACTCAGGAGAAGAAACTCAAATCTAGACCTAATCCTGAAACTAAGTGCTTCTACTGCCAGCAGACTGGTCACTGGAAGCGGAACTGCCCCAAGTATTTGGCGGATAAGAAGGATGGCAAGGTGAACAAAGGTATATACGATATACATGTTATTGATGTGTACCTTACTAATGCTCGCAGTAGCACCTGGGTATTTGATACTAGTTCTATTGCTAATATTTGCAACTCAGAACAGGGACTACGGATTAAGCGAAGATTGGCTAAGGACGAGGTGACGATGCGCGTGGGAAATGGTTCCAAAGTCGATGTGATCATGGTCGGCACGCTACCTCTACATCTACCTTCGGGATTAGTATTAGACCTAAATAATTGTTATTTGGTGCCAGCGTTGAGCATGAACATTATATCTGGATCTTGTTTGATGCGAGACGGTTATTCATTTAAATCAGAGAATAATGGTTGTTCTATTTATATGAGTAATATCTTTTATGGTCATGCACCCTTGAAGAGTGGTCTATTCTTATTAAATCTCGATAGTAGTGACACACATATTCATAATGTTGAAGCCAAAAGATGCAGAGTTGATAATGATAGTGCAACTTATTTGTGGCACTGCCGTTTAGGTCATATCGGTGTAAAGCGCATGAAGAAACTCCATACTGATGGACTTTTGGAACCACTTGATTATGAAGCACTTGGTACTTGTGAACCGTGCCTTATGGGCAAGATGACAAAAGCACTGTTCTCCGGTACTATGGAGAGAGCAACAGATTTGTTGGAAATCATACATACAGATGTATGTGGTCCGATGAATGTTGAGGCTCGTGGTGGATATCGTTATTTTCTCACCTTCACAGATGACTTAAGCAGATATGGGTATATCTACTTAATGAAACATAAGTCTGAAACATTTGAAAAGTTCAAAGAATTTTAGAGTGAAGTTGAAAATCATCGTAACAAGAAAATAAAATTCCTACGATCTGATCGTGGAGGAGAATATTTGAGTTACGAGTTTGGTGTACATTTGAAACAATGCGGAATAGTTTCGCAACTCACGCCACCCGGAACACCACAGCGTAATGGTGTGTCCGAACGTCGTAATCGTACTTTACTAGATATGGTGCGATCTATGATGTCTCTTACTGATTTACCGCTATCATTTTGGGGTTATGCTTTAGAGATGGCCGCTGAGGGAGTCCTGGATTAGGGGGTGTTCGGGTAGCCGGACTCCTGGACTATGAAGATACAAGATTGAAGACTTCGTCCCGTGTTCGGATGGGACTTTCCTTGGCATGGAAGGCAAGCTTGGCGATGCGTATATTAAAGATCTCCTACCATTGTAACCGACTCTGTGTAACCCTAACCCTATCCAGTGTCTATATAAACCGGAGGGTTGTAGTCTGTAGGCAATCAACTCCATACACAACAATCATACCATAGGCTAGCTTCTAGGGTTTAGCCTCCTTGATCTCATGGTAGATCTACTCTTGTACTACCCATATCATCAATATTAATCAAGCAGGAGTAGGGTTTTACCTCCATCGAGAGGGCCCGAACCTGGGTATAAAACATCGTGTCCCTTGTCTCCTGTTACCATCCGGCCTTGACGCATAGTTCGGGACCCCCTACCCGAGATCCGCCGGTTTGGACACCGACATTGGTGCTTTCATTGAGAGTTCCTCTGTGTCGTCGCCTTTAGGCCCGATGGCTCCTTTAATCAACAACGATGCGGTCCAGGGTGAGACTTTGCTCCTCGGACAGATCTTCGTCTTCGGCGGCTTCGCTCTGCGGGCCAATTCGCTCGGCCACCTGGAGCAGATCGAAAGCTACGCCCCTGGCCATCAAGTCAGGTTTGGAAGCTTAAACTACACGGCTGACATCCGCGGAGACTTGATCTTCGATGGGCTCGAGCCACGGCCAAGCGCGCCGCACTATCTCGAGGGGCATGATCTAGCTCTGCCCCCGGACAGTGTCCTGGAGGCCGCACACGCATCGGTTCCGACACCTAACTCGGAGCCTATTGCGCCAATCGAGAATGAGCGGTTGGACGTCACCTTGGGGGCTGCGATCCCGAAAGCGATCGAGCCGAACGCTAGCCCCGCACTCTGCACGACCCGTGACTCTGAGGATCCGGACTCCTCCCCGGACTCCGAAACCCCCGCGCCCCTGCCAATCGAATCCAATTGGGCACCGATAATGGAGTTCACCGCCGCAGACATCTTTCAGCACTCACCTTGTTGCGATATCCTGAACTCTCTCAAGTCTCTCTCCTTATTAGGAGAGCCCTGGCCGAATTACGGTCAGAGAGGATGGGATACAGACGATGAAGAAATTCAAAGCCCACCCACCACCCACTTGGTAGCCACTGTCGACAATTTAAACGACGTGCTCAACTTCGACTCCGGAGACATCGACAGCATGGATGACGATGCAGGAGATACCGACGAACCAACGCCCATAGGGCATTGGACAGCCACCTCATCTCACGATGTGTACATGGTGGATACCCCTAAAGGAAGCGACAACGAGGAAAAAGGGGATGGGACGGGAGATCGACCCCCCGAAAAGCAATCAAAGCGTCGGCGTAAATGCCGACCCATGCCCCGCCTCGACAAAAACCCAGCCATAGAGCAGGACGAGCCGGTAAACGATGAGCAGGCCTTAGAGCAACCGTCCGAACAGGGCAACACGGATAGAGAAACCGAACATCCCTCCTTCGGTGAAAATGGCATTCCGGACGACCTCACGCCGAATAAACCTATGGAGCAGAAGAATCTCCACGAGAGGCTCGTTGCAACTGCATGCAGCCTAAAAAAGCAGAAGCGGAAGCTAAAAACAGCGGAAGATGCACACCGGATTAGATGGAGCAAAGTAATCAATACCACAGATAAGTACGGCGACAGTTGCCACACTAAAAGCTATCCGAAAAGAAAGCTACTGCCTGAATTCGACGAAGAGGCCCTAGAGCCCTCGCATTCAAAAAATGAAAAAGCCACACGGTCGGATAGACGACCCCATAAAGCGGCAAGCGGCGCCGCACCTAAATCGGCATGCGACCCACTTAAGGATTCGCATCATGGCCCAGTCAGGTCCATTTATGGGCCAAGAAAGCAAGCTCTCGTAAGCAACGCTATGAAGCCATCATCAGAATCTGGCACACCCAAATACAGGGGCGCCGCACACCCCCTTTTCACCGATGAGGTCCTGGACTATGAATTCCCAGAGGGATTCAAACCCGTAAACATAGAGGCATATGATGGAACAACAGACCCTGGAGTTTGGATCGAGGATTATATCCTCCACATACACATGGCTAGAGGAGATGATCTCCACGCCATAAAATATCTATCCCTTAAGCTTAAAGGGCCAGCCTGGCATTGGCTTAAAAGCCTTCCCGAAAACACAATTGGAAGCTGGGAAGAGCTCAAGGATGCTTTCCGAGCAAACTTTCAAGGGACCTATGTCCGCCCTCCGGATGCAGACGATCTTAGTCACATAACTCAGCAACCCGGAGAATCAGCTCGGCAGTTCTGGAATAGATTCCTCACTAAGAAGAATCAGATAGTCGACTGTCCGGACGCCGAAGCCTTAGCAGCTTTCAGGCATAACGTCCGAGACGAATGGCTCGCCAGACACCTCGGCCAAGAAAAGCCAAGAACAATGGCCGCACTAACAAGCCTCATGACCCGCTTTTGTGCAAGGGAGGACAGCTGGTTGGCAAGGTGCAGCCCCAGCGACCCAAGTACATCCGAAACTAGGAATGGAAACGGAAAACCGCAACGCAACAAGGACCGTTGCTAGACTAAGGACAAAAGTACGAAGAGCACGGCAGTCAATGACGGATTCAAAGGCTCACGACAAAATCAGGAAAAATCGCCCCCCGGATAGCAGGGACGATCCATCCAACCTAAATAAAATCCTGGACAGGATATGTCAGATACACAGTACTCCCGGGGAGCCTGCTAACCATACCCACAGAGACTGTTGGGTTTTCAAACAATCCGGCAGACTCAATGCCGAACACAAGGGGCTCGACACACCAAGCGAAGACGAGGACGAACCCCAAAAGCAGAGCACCAGGAAACAAAAGAACTTCCCACAAGAAGTAAAAACAGTGAACTCACTTCACATAACAAAACGTGCGGCGCCCGTAAAGGTACGCACCACACGACCCATCCCCAAAGGGTCCGGGCACTGGTTGTCAAAACTGATCATCTTCGATCAGCTAGATTATTCTAGGAATATCAGGAATGTAGGCTGGACTGCCTTGATACTCGATCCAATAATTGGCGGACTCCAGTTTTCAAATGTCCTTATGGATGGCGGCAGTGGACTAAACCTGATATATCAGGATACAATCCAGCACATGGGGATAAACCCAGCAAGAATCCGCCGCAGCAAAACCTCCTTTCAAGGGGTAATACCTGGTCCGGACACCCATTGTATGGGTTTTCTCCGGCTCGAAGTCATATTCGGCTCTGCCGATAACCTCCACCGCGAAAAGCTAACCTTCCATATCGTCCCGTTCTCAAGTCGCTATCAAGCACTACTGGGACGCGAAGCTTTCGCTCGCTTTAACGCAATACCGCATTATGCATCTCTTACGCTTAAGATGCCCGGTCCACGAGACATCATCTCTTTGACGGGGAAGCACTAAAGTGCACCTCCCCAAGCGGAGGACTGTGCGGCCGCTTTGACAGCCCCACAACAAAATGGCCTCACCGGCCAAAAAACTTTGAAATAGGTCATTCAAGACCACGAACTCGGATAGACGAGTTCGGTGCAAAATCATCATTGATGCAGGCCTAGAAGCCATATACCCCCGCACTAGGGGCTCCACACATATACAATAAGAGACAATAAAGCTCAATCTTATATATCTTACTTTATACTTTGCGTATTTTAAACTTTTTCGGCACGACCCGTTTTCAACTCAGTTCCTCTCTTTTACAGATGAACATCGTGCGGTGCCCGTCCAGGATATGGCACAACGGAGACACAGGCGCAGACGTGCAGTAGGGACCCGTCCTAAAGGATTATTTTTAGATTAAGACCCTGCGTAAACCTTTTTTACTGTCTCTTGTTGCTACGCATCCCCTGGTTTTTTTCTTTCTGATATAACCAAGGAGGAGGCTGGCATCTTGGCATGTGGCCACGTCAGAATTTTTTCACGTACCTGCACACTAGGGGCTTTTTTAATAAGAGTGTTGTTTCGCCCGCACTCATAAAGACCGAACACCTTAGGGAGTGTTCGGCGTCGCGAGTTTAGGCATTATATGTATCAGCTCCGAATCATGTCTTTGGTCAAATGTTGGGTTGCCCGGCTCCTGAGTTCGGCTACCTTACGTTCCGCTCTATCGGCTAAGGAAGCACCAGGAGAACTACTGCGATTGTGCCCCGGTTCGGCCGGGCGAGCACCTCAGTAGAGAAAGCCGAAAACTGACTGTCATGATGTAGCGTGAGACTGGTCAGCCACTCGATGACCTATTGGAATCTATCGGATTCCTCCGCTTTAACGAAGGGCTGCTTCCCGGTCAGGCACATACGCGCCCTGAACTCAGACGAGCGCAGTTGCCACCAAGGAGCTACCTAAATAGTCTCACTGTCAAACTCCTATGGCTAAGTGAAAGTGTTAAAGCATTATAGTCCGGTTGCCTGGCCCGCTGCGCTATCACCTCCTTTGTAGGACCAAGACGTTGGGTTAAGTGTGAAAATGCGTCTTCTGCGAGCACCCCCGCACTATGTGCGTGGGGGCTGAAGCCAACGACTGCCATCTTTCAGATTCTATAGATATATATATCTTAAAACGGCCGCACAGGAGGTTTTCCCAATACTTGGAGGCACAAGTATAAAAAAGGCCACTATAGTTTATCAAAATATTACTTTATAATTACATATGCTATCATAACATAGCATCTTTCAGGCACTGCGTCTCTATTACACGAGCGCCTTCAAGAACTTCCTGAAAATAGTGCTCGGAGGGTACTCGGCTTTTGTCCGAATCTCGGGACGCAACAACGGTGGTCTCCATCTCTGCCCAGTATGTCTTAACACGGGCAAGAGCCATCCTAGCGCCCTCTATGCATGCTGACCTCTTCATTGCATTTATACGCGGCACCGCGTCAAGGAATTGCTGCACCAAGCTGAAATAACTCTTCGGCTCCGATCTCCCCGGCCACAGGTGACCCATGGCGTACTTCATGGCAAGTCCAGACAACCTATTCAGTTCGGCCCATTGAGCCAAACGATCATCCACTGCCAGTGGACGCTCTGGATTGTGAAACTGCGACCAGAAAAGCTTTTCCACTTCGCGATCTTTCTGATCTCGAAAGTGTTCGGTCGCATCAGCAGCACTTGCTGCCAAGTCCAGATAGGTATCCTCCACACTCCACATCCGGTCCAACAGAGCAAACTTCGAATCACAAAACTTCCTCCGCAGCATAAAGGGCTTTCCAGCCGCAATCTGTTCGGCCTGACGCAGCTCCTCCTTCGCAGCTCTCATCGCAGAGCGAGCGTCCTTGGCATCGGCAACGGCCTTCTCTAAGTCTGTCTGTCTCGCCCGGTCTTCTTTCTCAAGAAGTTTGCAACGGTCTACAGCGCTCTTTAACTTCTCGGCCATCTCGGCCATCTCTTCTTTGCTTCGGCAGTGAGCAGCCTGTTCGGCTCTCAGCTCTTCAAGGGCCTTCTCGCAGCCACATCGCTTTTTCTGGCTTGCTCCTTAGCTCGGGCAAGTTCTGCCCTAAGATTCTCCATGGCGGCCGTACCATCTACGTCAAGCACACACATTGTAAGACACTGGCATGAAGCTCCTCTTACCTGACGCCGCCCGAAGAATTACATACCTTGAGCCTCATCAAGCCGCTTGTTGACAAGCGCAATGTCGGCATCTGCCACGTCCAGTTGCCGCTTTAGTTCGGCCACATCATCAGTTCAGCTTGATTCCGGACACCTCGCCACCTACATTCAAAGGCGACATCTTAGACCTGGGATTATGATCCTCTGCGTGCCGTCATTTCTTCACAACATGCAGAGTCTCAAGGGCTACTATCTACACAGGGTGCATCTTACTTATGCGCAACTGACAAAAGTGTACATTATCTAACGTACCTCAAAACCCGTCAGTAAACTTTTGATGGCCTCATGCAATCCGCTTTCTGCAGATGAAATCCTTTCAATCACCATGCCCATCAATGCACGGTGCTCCTTTGAGATAGAAGCTCGCCCCAGCAGAATCTTTAGCTCCTCCGGCCGAGCACCAGACGGTGTCGGACTTGTCCTATGGCCTCTTTTGAAGGTCGGACGCGGAGAGCCTTGGGGGCCACATAGCTATCTTCCGCCCCTGCCGGATTCAGAGAAACCCTCCGCGATGACACCTCAGGGTCGCCCGCCTCGCTAGGCGGTACGGCAGGGGGAGGCGTCCCGCTCTCCATCATCTCCGGAAGAAGATCCCCCGAAGACGAGCTCTGCTGAGAAGGGCCGAGGTCCGAGCTACAAGGTAAAATTTCGGTTAATCTTCTCAGATATAAATCAAGGATTTCTCTCATCCCTCAAAAGGAAAACCTCTCTCTACTTACGGCTCGCTGGAGGGCTGATCCCTTTGAGGGCGTAGTTCGACCGAGGAACTCCCCGGCGTCGGACCCTCTGACGAGGATTTTCTCCCCCGCTTCGAGGCCATGGTCTCCGGGTCGTCAGAGGCGGCCCTCTTCTTCCCCTTGGGAGAGGAATTGTCGGTTCCTCCCTTCGGAGCAGCCTCCTTCGAGGAGGCCATAGTTCCCTTGTCCTTCCCCTTACTTCCCTCCAAAGGCATTATCTTCAACATCCTGACAAGCACGGGATCCGGCCTGGTTTCGGGAAGGGGAGCCGGACACCTGATCAGCTTTGCCTTCGCTATCCACTCCTGTTTAAAAGGACAGCTCTTTTAGGGGCAAGTTTATGATGATTATATGGATAGTAGGTCCGGGCACAAGGTTACTTACTTGGGTATCCGGGCGATTGCAGCTTAGGCATGCGTCCTCGGTCAAATCCGGACACATCATTTGTGATCCGAAGAACAGTTTATACATCTCCACGGGCGTTGCGCCCATAAAATGCTAGAGAGCTCGTGGTCCCTCCGGATTAAACTCCCACAGACGAAGGGAGCGACGTTTGCCGGGCAGTGTTCGGTGAATCAGCATGACCTGCGTCACCTTGACCAGGTTGAGGTCTCTTTCTAAGAGATCCCTGATGCGGCCCTGCAACAAGGGCACGTCTTTGGATAACCCCCAATCTAATCCTTTGTTGACCCATGACGCTAGCCGTGATGGGGGACCCGAGCGAAAGGCAGGAGGCGCCTCCCACTTGGCGCTCCTGGGAGCGGTGATATAGAACCATTCTCATTGCCACAAGCCGAGCTCCTCTTGAAAGGAGCCCTCGGGCCATGGAGCATCAGCATTCTTACTTATGACAGCGCCTCCGCACTCTGCGTGCCGTCCCTCGATCATCTTCGGCTCCACTCCAAAAGTCTTGAGCCATAATCCGAAGTGAGGAGTAACACGGAGGAACGCTTCGCACACAACGATGAATGAGGAAATGTGGAGGATGGACTCCGGAGCTAAGTCATGAAATTCTAGCCCGTAATAAAACAGCAGCCCCCTCACGAAGGGATCCATCGGGAAGCCTAACCCCCGAAGTAAGTGAGACATGAACACTACGCTCTCACCGGGATGGGGACTGGGAATAGCCTGCCTTTGAGCAGGCAACCTATGAGGAATTTCGGTGGTCAAGAACTTAGCCTCTCTCAACTTTAGCACATCCTCCTCCGTGACTAAGGAGGGCATCCATCGGCCTTGAAGGTCGGAACCGGACATTGTCGAAGGTCCAAAGCGCCTGGAATCTAGAGCCTAGGGTGTTGGAACTCGAGGCGACGGGCAAACTCATTTGAGATTGGAAAAAGGAGTAAGGCCTTGGTCTCTTTATAAGAGGTTGAATACCAGGAGCCCTCCCCGTAACCGTTTGGGACTCGCCTTTAATCGAGAAAACATGCTAACGGGCACGATTGGGTTACCCACGTCCGTATTGATGAGAATCCCGTAAAAGGGGGGCACACGATCTCTGCTTTGACAAGACGTGCCAAGGAAACCGCCTCGCAAAACACGCTGAGGTGGAAAAGTGAAAACGATTCGAGTAAAGGACTTGGCTGTAGTGTGATGACGCACTGCGGAATACGTCAGCATATTTGATTTGTGTTAATATTATTCTCTCTATGGCAATATGTGGAAGCTTATTTTGCAGAGCCGGACACTACTCTTGGTGTTTACAATCTTCTATGAAGGACTTGGAGGAGGAACCTGCCTTGCAATGCCGAAGACAATTTGCGCGCCGGACTCGTCATCATTGAAGCCTGGTTCAGGGGCTACTGAGGGAGTCCTGGATTAGGGGGTGTTCGGGTAGCCGGACTATACCTTCAGCCGGACTCCTGGACTATGAAGATACAAGATTCAAGACTTCGTCCCGTGTTCGGATGGGACTTTCCTTGGCGTGGAAGGCAAGCTTGGCGATGCGGATATTCAAGATATCCTACCATTGTAACCGACTTTGTGTAACCCTAACCCTATCCGGTGTCTATATAAACCGGAGGGTTGTAGTCCGTAGGCAATCAACTCCATACACAACAATCATACCATAGGCTAGCTTCTAGGGTTTAGCCTCCTTGATCTTGTGGTAGATCTACTCTTGTACTACCCATATCATCAATATTAATCAAGCAGGAGTAGGCTTTTACCTCCATCGAGAGGGCCCGAACCTGGGTAAAAAACATCATGTCCCTTGTCTCCTATTACCATCTGGCCTTGACGCACAGTTCGGGACCCCCTACCCGAGATCCGCCGGTTTTGACACCGACAGCCGCATTCACGTTAAATAGGGCACCATCAAAATCCGTTGAGACGACGCCTTATGAACTGTGGTTTGGCAAGAAACCAAAGTTGTCGTTTCTGAAAGTTTGGGGCTGCAATGCTTATGTGAAAAAGCTTCAACCTGATAAGCTCGAACCCAAATCGGAGAAATGTGTCTTCATAGGATATCCAAAGGAAACTATTGGATACACCTTCTATCACAGATCCGAAGGCAAGACTTTGTTGCTAAATTCAGAAACTTTCTAGAGAAGGAGTTTCTCTCAAAATAAGTGAGTGGGAGGAAAGTAGAACTTGATGAGGTAACTGTACCTGCTCCCTTATTGGAAAGTAGTACATCACAAAAACCAGTTTCTGTGACACCTACACCAATCAGTGAGGAAGCTAATGATGATGATCATAAAACTTCAGAACAAGATACTACTGAACCTCGTAGATCAACCAGAGTAAGATCCGCACCAGAGTGGTACGGTAATCCTGTTCTAGAAGTCATGCTACTAGATCATGATGAACCTGCGAACTATGAAGAAGCGATGGTGAGCCCAGATTCCGCAAAATGGCTTGAAGCCATGAAATCTGAGATGGGATCCATGTATGAGAATAAAGTGTGGACTTTGATTGACTTGCCCAATGATCGGCAAGCAATTGAAAATAAATGGATCTTCAAGAAGAAGACTGACGCTGACGGTAATGTTACTGTCTATAAAGCTCGACTTGTCACAAAAGGTTTTCGACAAGTTCAAGGGATTGACTACTATGAGACCTTCTCACCCGTAGCGATGCTTAAGTCTGTCCGAATCATGTTAGCAATTGCCGCATTTTATGATTATGAAATTTGGCAGATGGATGTCAAAACTGCATTCCTGAATGGATTTCTAGAAGAAGAGTTGTATATGATGCAGCCGGAAGGTTTTGTCGATCCAAAGGGAGCTAACAAAGTGTGCAAGCTCCAGCGATCCATTTATGGACTGGTGCAAGCCTCTCGGAGTTGGAATAAATGCTTTGATAGTGTGATCAAAGCATTTGGTTTTGTACAGACTTTTGGAGAAGCCTGTATTTACAAGAAAGTGAGTGGGAGCTCTATAGCATTTCTGATATTATATGTAGATGACATATTACTAATCGGAAATGATATAGAATTTCTGGATAGCATAAAGGGATACTTGAATAAGAGTTTTTCAATGAAAGACCTCGGTGAAGCTTCTTACATATTGGGCATTAAGATCTATAGAGATAGATCAAGACGCTTAATTGGACTTTCACAAAGCACATACCTTGACAAAATTTTGAAGAAGTTCAAAATTGATCAAGCCTAGTTGTAGATGAAGGAGTCTGGATGAAGGAGTTCATATCTGATCTAGGTGTCATACCTAGTGCATCGGGTCCAATGAAAATCTTTTGTGACAATACTGGTGCAATTGCCTTGGCAAAGGAATCCAGATTTCACAAGAGAACCAAGCACATCAAAAGACGCTTCAATTCCATCCGGGATCTAGTCCAGGTGGGAGACATAGAGATTTGCAAGATACATACGGATCTGAATGTTGTAGACCCGTTGACTAAGCCTCTTCCACGAGCAAAACATGATCAGAACCAAAGCTCCATGGGTGTTAGAATCATTACTGTGTAATCTAGATTATTGACTCTAGTGCAAGTGGGAGACAGAAGGAAATATGCCCTAGAGGCAATAATAAAGTTATTATTTTATTTCCTTATATCATGATAAATGTTTATTATTCATGCTAGAATTGAATTATCCGGAAACATAATACTTGTGTTAATACATAGACAAACTAAAACGTCACTAGTGTGCCTCTACTTGACTAGCTCGTTAATCAAAGATTGTTATGTTTCCTAACCATAGACATGTGTTGTCATTTGATTAACGGGATCACATCATTAGGATAATGATGTGATTGACATGACCCATTCCATTAGCTTAGCACCTGATCGTTTAGTATGTTGCTATTGCTTTCTTCATGACTTATACATGTTCCTGTGACTATGAGATTATGCAACTCCCGTTTGCCGAAGGAACACTTTGTGTGCTACCAAACGTCACAACGTAACTGGGTGATTATAAAGCAGCTCTACAGGTGTCTCCAAAGGTACATGTTGGGTTGGCGTATTTCGAGATTAGGATTTGTCACTCCGATTGTCGGAGAGGTATCTCTGGGCCCTCTTGGTAATGCACATCACATAAGCCTTGCAAGCATTGCAACTAATGAGTTAGTTGCGAGATGATGTATTATGAAACGAGTAAAGAGACTTGCCGGTAACGAGAACTAGGTATTGAGATACCGACGATCGAATCTCGGGCAAGTAACATACCAATGACAAAGGGAACAAAGTATGTTGTTATGTGGTCTGACCGATAAAAGATCTTCATAGAATATGTGGGAGTCAATATGAGCATCCAGGTTCCGCTATTGGTTATTGACCGGAGACATGTCTCGGTCATGTCTACATTGTTCTCGAACCCGTAGGGTCCGCACCCTTAACGTTACGATGACAGTTTCATTATGAGTTTATACATTTTGATGTACCGAAGTTTGTTCGGAGTCCCGGATGTGATCACGGACATGACGAGGAGTCTCGAAATGGTCGATACATAAATATTGATATATTGGAAGCCTATGTTTGGACATCGGAAGTGTTCCGGGTGAAATCGGCATTTTACCGGAGTACCGGGAGGTTACCGGAACCCCCCGATAACCTAATGGGCCTTAATGGGCCTAGTGGAGGAAGAGGAGAGGAGGCCTAGGGGCTGCCGCGCGCCCCTCCCCCCCCCAAGTCCGAATTGGACAAGGAGGGGGGCGGCGCCCCCCCTTTCCTTTCTTCCCTCTCCTTCTTCCCCCCAAGTCCTAATCCAACTAGGGAAAGGGGGGAGTCCTACTCCCGGTAGGAGTAGGACTCCTCCGGCGCGCCTCCTCCTAGGGCCAGGCGCACCCCTCCCCCCTTGCTCCTTTATATACGGGGGGAGGGGGCACCCCTAGACACACAAGTTGATCTCCAAGATCGTTCTCTTAGCCGTGTGCGGTGCCCCCTTCCACCATAGTCCTCGATAATATTGTAGTGGTGCTTAGGCGAAGCCCTGCGACAGTAGAACATCAAGATCATCACCACGCCGTCGTGCTGACGGAACTCTTCCCCGACACTTTGCTGGATCGGAGTCCAGGGATCGTCATCGAGCTGAACGTGTGCTAGAACTCGGAGGTGTCGTAGTTTCTATGCTTGATCGATCGGACCGTGAAGACGTACGACTACATCAACCGCGTTATCATAACGCTTCTGTTGTCGGTCTACGAGGGTACGTAGATTACATTCTCCCCTCTCGTTGCTATGCATCACCATGATCTTGCGTGTGCGTAGGAAATTTTTTAAAATTACTACGTTCCCCAATAGTGGCATCCGAGCCTAGATTTTATGTGTTGATGTTATATGCACGAATAGAACACAAGCGAATTGTGGGCGATATAAGTCATACTACTTACCAGCATGTCATACTTTGGTTCGGCGGTATTGTTGGGTGAAGCGGCTTGGACCGACATTACGCATATGCTTACGCGAGACTGGTTCTACCGACGTGCTTTGCACATAGGTGGCTGGCGGGTGTCAATTTCTCCAACTTTAGTTGAACCGAGTATGGCTACGCCCGGTCCTTGCGAAGGTTAAAACAACACCAACTTGACAAACTATCGTTGTGGTTTTGATGTGTAGGTAAGATTGGTTCTTGCTTAAGCCCGTAGCAGCCACGTAAAACTTGCAACAACAAAGTAGAGGACGTCTAACTTGTTTTTGCAGGGTATGTTGTGATGTGATATGGTCAAGACATGATGCTAAATTTTATTGTATGAGATGATCATGTTTTGTAACCAAGTTATCAGCAACTGGCGGGAACCATATGGTTGTCGCTTTATTGTATGCAATGCAATTGCGTTGCAATGCTTTACTTGATCACTAAGCGGTAGCGATAGTCGTGGAAGCATAAGATTGGCGAGACGACAACGATGCTACGATGATGATCAAGGTGGCACGCCGGTGACGATGGTGATCATGACGGTGCTTCGAAGATGGAGATCACAAGCACAAGATGATGATGGCCATATCATATCACTTATATTGATTGCATGTGATGTTTATCTTTTATGCATCTTATCTTGCTTTGATTGACGGTAGCATTTTAAGATGATCTCTCGCTAATTATCAAGAAGTGTTCTCCCTGAGTATGCACCGTTGCGAAAGTTCTTCGTGTTGAGACACCACATGATGATCGGGTGTGATAGGCTCTACGTTCAAATACAACGGGTGCAAAATAGTTGCACACGCGAAATACTCAGGTTATACTTGACGAGCCAAGCATATACAGATATGGCCTCGGAACACAGAGACCGAAAGGTCGAGCGTGAATCATATAGTAGATATGATCAACATAGTGATGTTCACCAATGAAACTACTCCATCTCACGTGATGATCGGACATGGTTTAGTTGATTTGGATCACGTGATCACTTAGAGGATTAGAGGGATGTCTATCTAAGTGGGAGTTCTTTAGTAATATGATTAATTGAACTTAAATTTATCATGAACTTAGTACCTGATAGTATCTTTCTTGTTTATGTTTGATTGTAGATAGATGGCCCGTGCTGTTGTTCCGTTGAATTTTAATGTGTTCCTTGAGAAAGCAAAGTTGAAAGATGATGGTAGCAATTACACGGACTGGGTCCGTAACTTGAGGATTATCCTCATTGTTGCACAGAAGAATTACGTCCTGGAAGCACCGCTGGGTGCCAGGCCTGCTGCTGGAGCAACACCAGATGTTATGAACGTCTGGCAGAGCAAAGCTGATGACTACTAGATAGTTCAGTGTGCCATGCTTTACGGCTTAGAATCGGGACTTCAACGACGTTTTGAACGTCATGGAGCATATGAGATGTTCCAGGAGTTGAAGTTAATATTTCAAGCAAATGCCCGGATTGAGAGATATGAAGTCTCCAATAAGTTCTATAGCTGCAAGATGGAGGAGAACAGTTCTGTCAGTGAGCATATACTCAAAATGTCTGGGTATAATAATCACTTGATTCAATTGGGAGTTAATCTTCCAGATGATTGCATCATTGACAGAATTCTCCAATCACTTCCACCTAGCTACAAGTGCTTCGTGATGAACTATAATATGCAAGGGATGAATAAGACTATTCCCGAGCTCTTCGCAATGCTGAAAGTTGCGGAGGTAGAAATCAAGAAGGAGCATCAAGTGTTGATGGTCAACAAGACCACTAGTTTCAAGAAAAAGGGGAAAGGGAAGAAGAAGGGGAACTTCAAAAAGAACAGCAAACAAGTTGCTACTCAGGAGAAGAAACCCAAATCTGGACCTAAGCCTGAAACTAAGTGCTTCTACTGCAAGCAGACTGGTCACTGGAAGCGGAACTGCCCCAAGTATTTGGCGGATAAGAAGGATGGCAAGGTGAACAAAGGTATATACGATATACATGTTATTGATGTGTACCTTACTAATGCTCGCAGTAGCACCTGGGTATTGGATACTTGTTTTGTTGCTAATATTTGCAACTCGAAGCAGGGACTACGGATTAAGCGAAGATTGGCTAACGACGAGGTGACGATGCGCGTGGGAAATGGTTCCAAAGTTGATGTGATCGTGGTCGGCACGCTACCTCTACATCTACCTTCGGGATTAGTATTAGACCTAAATAATTGTTATTTGGTGCCAGCGTTGAGCATGAACATTATATCTGGATCTTGTTTGATGCGAGACGGTTATTCATTTAAATCAGAGGATAATGGTTGTTCTATTTATATGAGTAATATCTTTTATTGTCGTGCACCCTTGAAGAGTGGTCTCTTCTTATTAAATCTCGATAGTAGTGACACACATATTCATAATGTTGAAGCCAAAAGATGCAGAGTTGATAATGATAGTGCAACTTATTTGTGGCACTGCCGTTTAGGTCATATCGGTGTAAAGCGCATGAAGAAACTCCATACTGATGGACTTTTGGAACCACTTGATTATGAATCACTTGGTACTTGTGAACCGTGCCTTATGGGCAAGATGACAAAAACACTGTTCTCCGATACTATGGAGAGAGCAACAGATTTGTTGGAAATCATACATACAGATGTATGTGGTCCGATGAATGTTGAGGCTCGTGGCGGATATCGTTATTTTCTCACCTTCACAGATGACTTAAGCAGATATGGGTATATCTACTTAATGAAACATAAGTCTGAAACATTTGAAAAGTTCCAAGAATTTCAGAGTGAACTTGAAAATCATCGTAACAAGAAAATAAAATTCCTACAATCGGATCGTGGAGGAGAATATTTGAGTTACGAGTTTGGTGTACATTTGAAACAATGCGGAATAGTTTCGCAACTCACGCCACCCGGAACACCACAGTGTAATGGTGTGTCCGAACGTTGTAATCATACTTTACTAGATATGGTGCGATCTATGATGTCTCTTACTGATTTACAGCTGTCGTTTTGGGGTTATGCTTCAGAGACGGCCGCATTCACGTTAAATAGGGCACCATCGAAATCCATTGAGACAACGCCTTATGAACTGTGGTTTGGCAAGAAACCAAAGTTGTCGTTTCTGAAAGTTTGGGGCTGTGCTACTTATGTGAAAAAGCTTCAACCTGATAAGCTCGAACCCAAATCGGAGAAATGTGTCTTCATAGGATATCCAAAGGAAACTATTGGATACACCTTCTATCACAGATCTGAAGGCAAGACTTTGTTGCTAAATTCGAAAACTTTCTAGAGAAGGAGTTTCTCTCGAAAGAAGTGAGTGGGAGGAAAGTAGAACTTGATGAGGTAACTGTACCTGCTCCCTTATTGGAAAGTAGTACATCACAGAAACCAGTTTCTGTGACACCTACACCAATTAGTGAGGAAGCTAATGATGATGATCATAAAACTTCATAACAAGATACTACTGAATCTCGTAGATCAACCAGAGTAAGATCCGCACCAGAGTGGTACGGTAATCCTATTCTGGAAGTCATGCTACTAGATCATGATGAACCTGCGAACTATGAAGAAGCGATGGTGAGCCCAGATTCCGCAAAATGGCTTAAAGCCATGAAATCTGAGATGGGATCCATGTATGAGAACAAAATGTGGACTTTGGTTGACTTGCCCAATGATCGGCAAGCAATTGAAAATAAATGGATCTTCAAGAAGAAGAATGACGCTGACGGTAATGTTACTGTCTACAAAGCTCGACTTGTCACAAAAGGTTTTCGACAAGTTCAAGGGATTGACTACTATGAGACCTTCTCACCCGTAGCGATGCTTAAGTCTGTCCGAATCATGTTAGCAATTGCTGCATTTTATGATTATGAAATTTGGCAGATGGATGTCAAAACTACATTCCTGAATGGATTTCTGGAAGAAGAGTTGTATATGATGCAGCCGGAAGGTTTTGTCGATCCAAAGGGAGCTAACAAAGTGTGCAAGCTCCAGCGGTCCATTTATGGACTGGTGCAAGCCTCTCGGAGTTGGAATAAACGCTTTGATAGTGTGATCAAAGCATTTGGTTTTGTACAGACTTTTGGAGAAGCTTGTATTTACAAGAAAGTGAGTGGGAGCTCTATAGCATTTCTGATATTATATGTAGATGACATATTACTAATCGGAAATGATATAGAATTTCTGGATATCATAAAGGGATACTTGAATAAGAGTTTTTCAATGAAAGACCTTGGTGAAGCTGCTTACATATTGGGCATTAAGATCTATAGAGATAGATCAAGACGCTTAATTGGACTTTCACAAAGCACATACCTTGACAAAATTTTGAAGAAGTTCAAAATTGATCAAGCAAAGAAAGGATTCTTGCCTGTGTTACAAGGTGTGAAATTGAGTAAGACTCAATGCCCGACCAATGCAGAAGATAGAGAGAAAATGAAAGATGTTCCCTATGCTTCAGCCATAGGCTCTATCATGTATGCAATGTTGTGTACCAGACCTGATGTGTGTCTTGCTATAAGTCTAGCAGGGAGGTACCAAAGTAATCCAGAAGTGGATCACTGGACAGCGGTCAAAAACATCCTGAAATACCTGAAAAGGACTAAGGATATGTTTCTCGTATATGGAGGTGACAAAGAGCTCATCGTAAATGGTTACGTTGATGCAAGCTTTGACACTGATCCGGACGATTCTAAATCCCAAACCGGATACGTGTTTACATTAAACGGTGGAGCTGTTAGTTGGTGCACTTCTCAACAAAGCATTGTGGCGGGATCTACATGTGAAGCGGAGTACATAGCTGCTTCAGAAGCAGCAAACGAAGGAGTCTGGATGAAGGAGTTCATATGCGATCTAGGTGTCATACCTAGTGCATCGGGTCCAATGAAAATCTTTTGTGACAATACTGGTGCAATTGCCTTGGCAAAGGAATCAAGATTTCACAAGAGAACCAAGCACATCAAGAGACGCTTCAATTCCATCCGGGATCTAGTCTAGGTGGGAGACATAGATATTTGCAAGATACATACGGATCTGAATGTTGCAGACACGTTGACTAAGCCTCTTCCACGAGCAAAACATGATCAGCACCAAAACTACATGGGTGTTAGAATCATTACTGTGTAATCTAGATTATTGACTCTAGTGCAAGTGGGAGACTGAAGGAAATATGCCCTAGAGGCAATAATAAAGTTATTATTTTAATTCCTTATATCATGATAAATGTTTATTATTCATGCTAGAATTGTATTATCCGGAAACATAATACTTGTGTGAATACATAGACAAACTAAAACGTCACTAGTGTGCCTCTACTTGACTAGCTCGTTAATCAAAGATGGTTATGTTTCCTAACCATAGACATGTGTTGTCATTTGATTAACGTGATCACAACATTAGGAGAATGATGTGATTGACATGACCCATTCCATTAGCTTAGCACCCGATCATTTAGTATGTTGCTATTGCTTTCTTCATGACTTATACATGTTCCTATGACTATGAGATTATGCAACTCCCGTTTGCCGGAGGAACACTTTGTGTGCTACCAAACGTCACAACATAACTGGGTGATTATAAAGGAGCTCTATAGGTGTCTCCAAAGGTACATGTTGGGTTGGCGTATTTCGAGATTAGGATTTGTCACTCTGATTGTCGGAGAGGTATCTCTGGGCCCTCTCGGTAATGCACATCACATAAGCCTTGCAAGCATTGCAACTAATGAGTTAGTTGCGAGATGATGTATTACGAAATGAGTAAAGAGACTTGCCGGTAACGAGATTGAACTAGGTATTGAGATACCGACGATCGAATCTCGGGCAAGTAACATACCGATGACAAAGGGAACAAAGTATGTTGTTATGCGGTCTGACCGATAAAAGATCTTCGTAGAATATGTGGGAGCCAATATGAGCATCCAGGTTCCTCTCTTGGTTATTGACCGGAGACATGTCTCGGTCATGTCTACATTGCTCTCGAACCCGTAGGGTCCGCACGCTTAACGTTCCGATGACAGTTTCATTATGAGTTTATATATTTTGATGTACCGAAGTTTGTTCGGAGTCCCGGATGTGATCACGAACATGACGAGGAGTCTCGAAATGGTCGAGACATAAAGATTGATATATTGGAAGCCTATGTTTGGACATCGGAAGTGTTCCGGGTGAAATCGGCATTTTACCGGAGTACCGGGAGGTTACCGGAACCCCCCGATAACCTAATGGGCCTTAATGGGCCTAGTGGAGGAAGAGGAGAGGAGGCCTAGGGGCTGCCGC